>NC_042617.1:266945154-267107531 GCF_901001135.1 Rhinatrema bivittatum | reverse complement strand
AAATCCTCATCTGACATTAGTCTCTTACAACTGATCAGTCTTCAACCAACTACCAAGTATGAGACAATCATACTAGTAGCCAAGAGACACTCTCAGACAGACTGCACAGACACTCTCTCTGACACAGACACATGCTCAGTCACATAGATAGATTTTCCTATTAAGGCAACTTTAAAGGGCACACATGCTTAGACTCACACATACACACACAGTAAGAGAGAAAGTGTAGATAAGAACTTTATTCGGCTAAGTAGCAGCGAACCATGCCAGATAGCAGTGTAAGAACTGACTTATGCGGCTATCTGGCAGCTGCATCCTGCTGCCAGATAGATGGATAACCAATATTTATCCAAGTAAGTTGCGGCAGAGTTTGCAGACCGCCACTTACCCAGATAAATCAGTTATCATACAGATAAGTGGTAGCTGCTGCAGGCATTTACCCAGAGAGTTTTTAAAAACTTTTTAAATCTTTCTCATAGCGCTGGAAACGTAACTCCAACTCTAATCAGGGGTTAAGTTTCCAGCATAAAAATGTCCTGCCTCGG
The DNA here is from genome assembly GCF_901001135.1 of Rhinatrema bivittatum. Taxonomy (NCBI): domain Eukaryota; kingdom Metazoa; phylum Chordata; class Amphibia; order Gymnophiona; family Rhinatrematidae; genus Rhinatrema; species Rhinatrema bivittatum. The sequence continues at coordinate 267,106,986 of NC_042617.1, read as the reverse complement.
GGGGGGGGGGGGGGGGGGGGGGGGATAATGCTTAATGCTCTCATTTGCATTGGAATTTCCATGCGCAGTACTCCCATTTAGAAATGCATGCTTTCTGCGTGCAAAACTCCTTGCTGCATTGCCAGTAAGTTCTGCTTGTAGAAAATGCGCATTGAAGTGCGCGAAGAATGGAGCATTCAGATAAACGCACCTTTCTGCATCAGCCTTTCTGTATGCAGTGCAAGAATGCAAAAACAAATATCACCATTCCTCATAAAACATCAAACAATAACATCAAGAAGTATAAAAATCTTATGAAAATAATATTTCAAAACAGCTGACAAATAGAATATCCAATAAATAAAAATTCATAATAAATGTTTAATAAAATTGCCAAACACCAATAATATATTCAAAACAACAATAATTAAAACTAAGGATAAAATATCCCCCACCCTCCATACCTGGCAACATTTGATTTCAATCTCCCTAAGATTATAAGAAAATTAGGTCTTACCTTCGATAATTTTCGTTCCTGGGTTTTGCCTCCACACCAGCAGATGGAGACAGAGCAAGATTTGTCAGGCTCTGCCATAAATATCAGGGTGCCACCCACAGCCTGTCAGTATTACGCAATGTCAAAGCAGAATGACTCCCAGCTACAAAACTAACTATATACATGAAGTTCAACCAGGGAACCCTTGGGTCACTGCCACCAACAAAGAACTTGAAACAGAGATCGACAGGTATAAGAGTCTCCCAGATCAAATAAACTAGAGCAAAAGTAGGAACAGCAGACTCTCCAAAACTTAATGCATAAGTGGGCAGGACTCTGGACTGATCCTTGGTACTACAGGACGAAAATTATCAAAGGTAAGACCTAATTTTCTTTTCCCTGATTGTACCGGATCAGTCCAGACTCCTGGGATGTACCAGAGCTTAAACTACTTGGGATGGGACCCGGAGAGACCCGCTCTCAATACGCCTGCTCCGAAATTGCCCTGTACATCCAATCGATAATGACGTGCAAAAGTATGCAAAGATTTCCAAGTTGCTGCTCTGCAGATCTCTTGCGTGGAGATCTGGTGACACTCCGCCCAGGAAGCCGCCTGGGAACGTGTAGAATGCGCCTTCAGCCCCATTGGTAGGGGCCGACCACATAAAAGATATGCAGAATTTATGGCCTCCTTCAACCACTGCGAGATGGTGGCCTTAGGCACCATATTACCCTTTTTTGGACCCTTCCAAAGGACGAAAAGGTGATCCGACAAATGAAAACCATTAGTAACTTCCAAATAGCGTAGAAGGACCCTACGCACATCCAGCTTCTTCAGATCTTTGAAAAGGGATCCGACCTGTCAAGGTTAGAAACGATGGAAGATCCACCGACTGGTTCAAATGAAAAGAAGAAACCACTTTTGGCAGGAACGAGGGAACCGTCCGAAGATTAATTCCGGACTCAGAGATCCGAAAGAAAGGATCCCTGCAGGACAAAGCCTGAAGTTCAGAAACTCGTCTTGCCGAAGTAATTGCCACCAAAAACACAACCTTCAAAGTAAGATCCTTTAGGGTCGCCCTTCAATGGCTCAAACTGTGGCGCTCAACGCCTTGAGCACCATGTTTAAGTTCCAGGAGGGACACAGAGCAAGCAGCGGTGGACGTAAATGCTTTGCCCCCTTCAGAAACCGGGCAAAATCTGGGTGTGACGCCAGCGGCCCCCCTTCCACAGAACCACGTAGGCAACCGAGGGCAGCCACCTGCACTCGCAACGAACTACAGGACAAACCCTTAGTCAAACCGTCTTGTAGAAAGGCTAGAATATTGGAAACTGACGCCCGAGTGGACATAACTTGCACGAGAAACGCACCATGATTCGAATACCTTCCAAACTCGCACATAGGATAAGGAAGTCGAAGTCTTACACGACCTCAGGAGGGTGGACACCACTGCATCAGAATAACCTTTGCCTTTTAAACAGCGCCTCTCAAACGCCATGCCACTAGACAAAAGCGATCTACCTGATCGAAACAAACAGGACCCTGATGAAGCAGATTCAGTAAAAATGGGAGACACATTGGCTCCTCTAATGCGAGATTGACGAGGTCTGCAAACCATGGTCAACGTGGCCACTCAGGGGCCACCAGAATTACCTCTGTAGGATACTCTCTATTCGACGAAGAACCTTGCCGATCAGTGGCCAAGGGGGGAAGACTGACGTCGGCCAGGATAGCGCCAAGGCATCCACCCCCTCTGCCCCTGTTTCCCTTCGACGAGCAAAGAAGCGCGGAGCCTTGGCATTCTGAAAGGTCGCCATCAGATCCATGGCCGGCGTCCCCCATCTGTCGCAGATTAGCTGGAAAGCCCTGTCCGCAAGCTCCCATTCTCCGGGGTCGAGTTGATGTCGACTCAAGAAGTCTGCGTGAATGTTGTCTACCCCTACTATGTGGGACGCGACGATGCTGACAAGGTGCCACTCCACCCACTGAATCAACAGATGAGCTTCTAACGCCACCGGACGACTCCTGGTCCTGTCCCCCCCTGACGATTGATATAGGCCACTGACAATGCGACGACTTTCCCTGAATCAGAGGGAGAAAGGCCTGCAACGCCAGACACACCGCCCTGGTCTCCAAGCGATTGATCGGTCGGGGACCAGAGCTCCTGTACTGACTTTCGCAAGCATACCGCTTCCCAACCTGAGAGGCTCGCATCCGTGGTGACCACCATCCATTCCGGTGCCACAATCGAAACCCCCCGGAGGAGACTGTCCGAACAACCACCACCCCAGGCTCGAGCGTGCCAGGTTCGTTAGAGGTAACGGGAAATGGAATTGCTCGGACACCGGACTCCAGCGGGAAAGCAATGCCGATTGTAAGGGCCGCATGTGCGCAAAAGACCAAGGTACCAGTTCCAGCGTTGATGCCATGGAACCTAACAACTGCAGATAGTCCCAAACCGTTGGTGGCTGCTTCTGCAGCAAGGACCTAACCTGCCCTCACAATTTGAGACTGCGATCGATGAGAGAAAGACTTTCCCCTGCCGCGTATCAAATAAACCTCCCAAAAATTCCAGTGACTGAGAGGGATTGAGGTGACTTTTGGATGTATTGACCACCAACCGAGGGAGCGCAACAACTGTAGCACCCGTTGTATCGCCGACCAACAAAGCGTCTCGGATTTTGCTCGGATCAACCAATCGTCCAGATACGGATGGACTAACAACCCCTCCCGACGCAGCTGTGCTGCAACCACCACCATTATCTTGGTGAAAGTTCTGGGCGCTGTTGCCAGACCGAACAAGTAACGCTTGAAATTGGTAATGCTTTCCCAACACATAGAACCTGAGATGTTTCTGATATGTAAATATGCCTCCGTGAGATCCAGGGAAGCCAGGAACTCTCCCAGTCGAACGGAAGCAATCACGGACCTCAGCATCTCCATGCGAAAGCGTGGGATCCAAAGACATCTGTTGACGTACTTTAGATCTAGTATGGGCCGAAAGGATCCTTCTTTCTTTGGAACGACGAAGTATATGGAGTAATGACCTTTTCGTTGCTCCAAGGCAGGAACTGGAACAATTGCCCCCAGAACCAACAGCTGGACCAAAGTTTGATGGACCGCTCACCGCTTTTCTGCGTATCCGCACGGGGATGGAAAAAATCTCGGGTTGGGAAGGCGAGCAAAATCTAAAGCATAGCCGTGTTTTATCACAGAGAGTACCCATTGGTCTGTCGTGACTGTGGTCCATTCCTCGTAAAAGAGAGACAACCTGCCTCCTACCTTCGGTACGGAGGGATGGACCGGCCGGACATCATTGTGCAGTCTTACCACCGGAGCTGACTGGGCGGTAGCAGGTCTATCAAAACGTCTCTTCTCGAAAAGACTGGGACTGCTGCCAACCCCCCCCCCCCGACCGAAAGGAGGATGAAGGGGGGGTAGTAGGAAGAGGAGTACACAAGCTTTTCGATTTCCCCGAAACCTGGATCTGGACGAGAAGGACCCCCTGGAATGCGTCCTGTTGCCGGGAGTCGGTAACCTTTATTCTCGCCCAGCAACTCAATCATGTCTTCCAATTCCTTTCCAAACAGAAGCTTGCCCTTAAATGGTAAGGACAATGGCCGAGACAGCCAAAACCATGGAACGAGCTGAAGTACTCAGGAGATCGTACAGTGCGTCCACACTATAAGCCACGACCGCTTCAAGGTGTCCAGCTTGTCTGGCTTCTTCCTCGGAGAGGCCTTCGTTGGCGAGAAGTTGTTGAACCCAACGTAGTCCGGCCCATAACGCAAAGTTACTACAAATTGCTGCTCGAGCCCCCAGAGTGGAGACTTCGAAAATCTTCTTCAGCTGGATCTCCAACTTCCGATCCTGAAGGTCCTTCAGCGCCATGGCCCCCGTGACCGGAATAGTCGTCCTCTTTGTTACCGCTGAAACCGCGGCATCCACCTTGGCACCCGAAGGACTTCCAGTGCGTCCGCAGGCAAAGGATAAAGCTTATCCATAGCCTTTGTGACCTTCAGGCCCAAATCCAGGGTATCCCACTCCCGAAAGAGAAGATCCATAGCAGAAAAGTGAAAAGGAAATGTTGTGGGAGGGCCACTCAGACCAACAACACGGGATCCACTGATCCAAGACGAGACTCCTTGGGAGGCGTAGCAATCCCTAACTCCCCCAAAATGGCGGGAATAAGAGGTCCCAGCTCGTCCCTTCGGAAAAGGCAGATCACCCTCAGGTCGTCGCCCTCCAATATCTGGCTCTGCCTTGTCACCCCCTGAGCCAGTGTGCCATCTCCTCTACCCCCCTCGGGGTGGGGATGGCTTCTCCTGATCCTCATGATCCATAGAGTCGAAGGGGGAATCCGTGTCCTCCCTGGGGGGAATAGCCCGCAATGGACGCTTTGCCTTGGGAAGCCCCTCCTTGCCCTCTGACCATGGACGAGTCTTATCCACTGAATGTGGGCCCTCAGGGCCTCCCGACTGGGGCGAGTGCCTCTTATAGGCTTTGCGGGCCTTAAAGGCCCTATGCATTGCCAGAATAAACAGATGAAAAGGAAGAACAGGAGTCCTCAGAATCTGTTCCTGTGTCAGCTCCCTTCCCTCCCCCTGCTGCCCCCGCTGGCGAGACAGGCCGCGCGAGACCGGCCTCTGCGGGGCGAGGGAGAGAGGGGAATTCCTGGCCCCCGCTGCAATCGGTGCCGCGAGGGGAGCCGAAGCCAAGATGGCAGGTTTTCCCACGCTTATCGGCAGCTGTTGGGGGAGAGCAGAGGAATGCTCCCCGCCCGCAACCGCCATTGTCAGACGCCGCATTACCACCACGCCCCCCCCCCCCCCGAGCCGATCCAGATGGTCCCTCGCCTCCGGGGTTACAGGCTGAGCACAGCCCATCCTGTGAGGCGCGCACTCCCCGAGCTGCAGGCCGAGCAGGCCAACCCTCGTGGCATGCTCGGCTCAGATCGCCGAAAAATCAAGATAAAATAAACAATCGGGGGGGGGGGGAGAGAGATGGAATCGACCGCCGCCGCACCAAGTCCTGAGAGCTGCCGCCCGATGCTGAACAAATATTTTTTTTTCTACCTTAGATGCTGTCCCTCATCGGGTCCTGAAGCGGTCTGGCTGGGGTGAGTAAGCCGGGCTCCCCGGTATCACCCTGGCTGGGCTGTGAAGGGAAGCAGGGTCCTCGACCCTTAGCACCAGCAGCCTACTAGACCAGGAGGGATGGTCCGCTCAGGACCTGACAATCTCCTGGGAGGCACAGACAGGCTCTGCAAACTTCTTTCTCCTTTCACTGTTTTTTTTTGTTAACTTAATTAAAAAGAAGGAAGCAACAAAAACACTCAAACTAACTAAAACCCCTATTTCCTCTTTTTTTTTTTTTTTTTTAAATCAATTCAGACTGTGGGCCATGCACCCGGACCATCTGCTGGAGACAGAGTAATACTGACAGGCTGTGGGTGACACCCTGGTATTTATGGCAGAGCCTGACAAATCTTGCTCTGTCTCCATCTGCTGGTGCGGAGGCAAAACCCAGGAGTCTGGACTGATCCGATACGTACAGGGAATGTGGATTAGTCAGGGCAGGGGGTATGCACACTTTTTCCTCTCTCTCACATATATATATATATACACATTCTTGCTCACACATATATGCTCTGTCTCATTGTCTTGCTCATGTACACAAATGCTGTCATTGGATAGGAAGCAATGTTCTTTTGTGGACTGAGAACTGGTTAAATGATAGAAAACAGAGAGTAGGGCTAAACAATCAGTTTTGTCAATGGAGAAAGGTGGATAGTGGAGTGTCCCAGTGATCTATACTGGGCCCACTGCTTTTTTAACATATTTATAAACTACCTAGAGATGGAGATGATAACTGAGGTGATCAAATTTGCTGTTAATACAAAATTATTCAAAGTTGTTAAATCAAAGAGGATTGTGAGAAACTATAAGAGGACTTTGCAAGACTGAGAGACTGCGTATCCAAATTGCAGATGACATTTAATGTGGACAAGTGCAAAGTAATACATGTAGGGAAGAGCAACCCAAATTATAGATACACAATACAAGGTTCCACATTGGGAGTCACCAACCAGGAAAAGGATCTAGGCGTCATAACATGACTAGACCCTTGAATATATGAATCTCTTGTATATAGTTTTTACCTATTAATGCGTTCAAGTTCCCTCCCAGTTCCAATCACCCCTGTTTTATGTACGTTACATGCTCTGTTCCATGTAAACCGATATGATGTTTCAACGAATACCGGTATATAAAAACACTTTAAATAAATAAATAAATATACTGTGGATAGTATGTTGAAATCCTGTGCGGCAGCATCCAAGAAAGTAAATAGAATGATAATTATTAGAAAAGGAATGGAGAAAAGATAGAGAATATTCTAATGCGTATATTAATCTATGGTGCAACATCTTGAGTATTACGTACTGTTTTGGTCACTGCATTTCAAAAAAAATATAGCAGAATTAGAAAAGGTATAGTGAAAGGCAACCAAAATGATAAAGAGAATGGAACGAATTCCCTATGAGGAAAGGTTGAAGAGATTAGGGTTCTTCAGCTTGGAGAAGTGATGGCTGAGGGGAGATATGAGAAAGGTCTACAAAATAATGAGTGGAGTGAAATGGGTAAACACGAATCGGTTTTTTACCCTTTCAAAAAGTACAAAGACCAGGGGACATTCAATGAAGTTTCTAGGTGATATTTAAAACAAATAGGAGAAAAATATTTTTACTCAATACATAATTAAACTCTAGAATTCATTGTCAGAAGAAGAAAGCTGTTAGTGTAGCTGGGCTTAAAAAAAATTTTGGACAAGTTCCTGGAAGAAAAGTCCATAAACCATTATTAAGGTGAACTTTGAGACATCCGCTGCTTATCCCTAGGATAAGTTGCATGGAATCTATTAACCTTTTGGAATTCTGCAAGGTACTTGTGACCTGGATTGGCCAATGTTGAAAAAAGGATACTGGGCTTGATAGACCTTTGGTCTGACCCAGTATGGCAAATATGTTTTATATACAGAAAAATTCAACTATAGTAAAACACACTGGTGCTCTTAATTGGATGTGCAAGAAAGCAGCCACATGGCAACTTTTAACATTAGATAGGAAAACAAAAATGTCTGCAAAAATAAAAATAGAAGTAGAAATTAAAAAAATAAGTATTTCTTGCTATAGCAATAAAAAAATGGCATTGGTTAGAGAACTGAGCTGCAGCTACCAGAAATTGTCTGGCAGTGATCGTGTAAAGCGGAACATCCATCCATGAGAAGCATGCATGCATATCTGGAATGCAAATCCGGTCAGCAAAAATATTCAGTGAAGAACTCTGAGATGGGTCCACAAACAGATCTGGGAGTTGAAATACTCCCAGCAAGAAAACAGGGCAAATGTTACTGATTCTTTTCATAAGCCATAAACGAGACTAGCAAAAGTAAAGATCTCCCATTGAAGAAATTGTGATGCTATCCAATTTAGAAAGAACTGACCTGAGCAAAAGCAAAGTACATACAATGCAACAATTTAACCAAGAAAAATAACCATTTGAGACTTAGGTTAGTGCAAAAACTGCAGCAAAGTAAACTCATAGTCCTTCAATTATTGCTCTCTCCATGTTAACAGGACCATTTATTTATTTAGTTAAAATTATTTCTATCCCACACCCTCCAAAGTTCAGGATGGGTTACAATAAAACATACATAAAATCAATATTATGGTATTTTGTTTGTTTCTATAATTTCATAATAAAGATTATACCTAGAACGTTCTAATGTCCTTTAGGCCTCCACCACATGCTTCTTCTTCAATTCTCACAGTCATTTCTCTGCTGCTTTCACCCTAACCAGAAGAACTGGCCTCCCATTATCCTGCATCTTTAATTTTGCAGGGAATATATTTTGCCTCTACAGCATGACAGTAACTAAAATGAGCACGCAAGGCCACATATATAGGAATCTTATTTTGGCCACGTACATGTTATAAAATATGCCTAGCACACATATGTGTGCCCCTAATTTTAAGCTTTTACACGAGCATCTGCTAATCGCACATTTTCCTTAGAATTCTTGGCTTTCACACATAAGTGAGATAATTTTATAACGTGTGCGTGAAGGAAATAACCAGTTACATAGAAACATAGAAATGACGGCAGAAGAAGACCAAACGGCCCATCCAGTCTGCCCAGCAAGCCACGCAGTTTATCCATTCCCCCCCCCCCCCCCTTTTTCTCCCTCCCACCTGTCACTATTGGCTTCCAGCACCCTCCGGCCCCAACTCCCCTCCACCCCTCCACCATGCAGAGAGCAGCGCCGTATCCGCATCCTGGTGAACATCCAGCTCAATCAGGGGTAGCAACCGCCACAACAAGCGGCCACACCCCTGCCCCATACTCTTACCCACCCCTGCTTTGTTTGTTTGTTTTTTGTTTTTTTTTTTTGGAGATGGCAGCCCTCCGTGAAGGCGGAACACCAACCACTGGCATCCCGCTCCGTGAATGCCTCTGTGGCTACTGCCGCTCCGTGCAGTGTTTTGCTGCCTCTTTATTTACGCCCAGTTTAACCAGTTCATCCATCAGTTTGCTCAGTCTAACTCTAGGTCATCAAGAACCCCCAGGTTTTTAGCCTGTTGCCCCCCAGAGTTTACCCAGACCCTTCACGGAAGCCATATTTGACTATAAACTGTTTTATTCACACTTACACCTGATAAATAGCAGAAGTTAATATGCGCAGGGAAGAGCCATATGCATAGGGGCGGATTTTAAAAGGGTTACACGCATAAGTTATGGGCATAACCCTTAAAAAAAAAAACCTGCGCGCGCCGAGCCTATTTTGCATAGGCTCGGCGGCGCACGGGGGGGGTTTAGATAGGGCTGGGGGGTGGGTTAGATAGGGGAAGGTGGGGGAGGCGGATGGAAAGTTCCCTCAGAGGCCGCTCCGATTTCGGAGCGGCCTCGGAGGGAACGGGCAGCGCGCGCAAGGTGCACAAATGTGCACCCCCTTGCGCACCGACCCCGGATTTTAAAGATACGCGCGGCTATGCGCATATCTATTGTAATCCGGCGTACTTTTGTTTGCATCTGGTGCGTGAATAAAAGTACGCGCTCGCGCTTTTTTTTTTTTTAAATGTACCCCATAATGTTTTCACAAGGGTATAAAATCACTACTTACATGCATATATTTAGCCATACTCTGAAATGCTCTGATCTACCCCTATTCTTCCCTTTTTCATGATTAAAGATCTTTGCACATCACTCTAGGGAGAATTTATAAACATCACTTATGTGCGATGTTTATAAATTCTCCCTAGAGTGAATAAGCGCTATATGCATGTGAATCTCTGACTTTTTGTGCACACAGCACTTTTAAAATTCACCCCACTATGTATATCTTTCTTTATTATGCTGCCACCTGGGGCCTTTTTTTTGATATTGCATAGCTTAGATTCTTTCCATGTTGTAGTGCTCTTTTTTTTCTGATCAGTTATTGTTTGAATGTTTCTGAGCTACTTATTGGATCTATCCTGTTTTGCTTTGTCTCGCTGCCGGTGTTCTCTTGACTCTTCCTGTTGATCCCTTGCCTCAAGGAATGCCTGGGACCGTTAATTTCCTGTAGAAATTTTCAGTTTCAAAAGGCTCTTGGCAAGCTGACAGCTCTTCCTGAGCTCTTCTCTATAGGCTCCTTAAAACAATCGCTTTTTACCTATTTATTCCTATCCTATTACTATTCACTAGTATCTACAGTTTCTACTACAGTTGCAGATGTCTGTCCTCTGACTACTGGGCTTCCAAAAATTTAACAACCGAACTGGGTACTGCTGTCTGTGTGGCTATTCTTGATACCCTGACATCCACAATGAGTTTGAACTGTTCAATTTTCTAATAATTATTATTTGGTATTCAAAAAAATGAGTTCTCTGGTATTTGAAACTGGGAAAGGAAAAAGATCTAACTGACTGTTCAAGCAAAGACATATGATTTGTGAGAACAGTGTAGTAAATCATAGCATACCTGATGTTAAGCTTCTGAGGTTCCCGTATGACATTTTGAAAGGCCTGTTGTTTACATTGTAACTCAGTCAAAAAAGCATTATTGGTGCTCCTGATAGGTCAAATTCTGCATTGTCCTCTAGCCACACTCATAATCCGTCATTTGTCAGTAAAATTAATGATGGCCCAGAGGCACCCACTCTGGGGAGGAGCAGGGGCCAGCATGCTGTGTGCCGTGTCTGTTTTAATGATACCTTTAAAAAATGTTAGCTGCAAGATCTCAGGCAGCCTTGTGGAGAAAAATTTTATGGAGTCACTCCTCTCCATCTTCTCAAGCGCCCCCAGGATCCAAATATTTAATCTCCTTGATCTATTTTCCTTATCATTGATTTTATCATCTTGTCAACCATGCTCGATTGGGTAGTTACTGTCATTTCAAAATCTGTTATTTTCATTTCCTATTCTTCCAAGCTTATAGCATTATTTTGGACAGAGTCCCCAACTGGGCAACTTTTTCAATAACTACTCCCAGCTGAGCATCACATTTTTTAAAGATTTTATCCACAAATGTTTCCATTAATTTGGTTTTTTTGTTTTTTTGGTTTTTTTTTACATATAGGCCTCATTTTCCCCAAGCTCTGCCCCCACCTCCTCTTCAGAGGTCAACTCATTCATCATGCTTATCGATGGAGGGTTTTTTACATAATTTTTTATTTTTCTAGGCCCAATCTGCCCTCAGAGAGGGTATCAATCTGCTACTTATTTCTTTGGCTTGAGACATTTTTAACAACCACAGCCCCAAACAATGGACTGAAGGATTACATCACAGCTGAATGGTAGAAGCCTAGTCGAGCAGAGCCTTCCTTGCTCAGAGGAAAACCGGAAGAACCTAACTTTTATTTTTGTTTATTAGAATTAAACCTACTGAAATTTTCTACAGTTTTACATTTCCCACCATGCTTGAAAGGTGGCAGGTCCCTTTAGTGTACTGAAATGAGAGAGGAGACATGCAAGGCCCAGGGCTGATCAACAGCTTTTCTTGGTGTCAAAGCGACATTTTCAAAATGGCACTGTGGAAGCTCTATTCACTAAAGAATGATTTCTTAGAACTCTGCCACAACAAAGTGTGGAGCAGTAGGCAAATACACTAAGGTTTAAGGTTTATTTGTATTTATATACCGTTGTCTCGGCATGGCCTTCACAGCGGTTGACATAGCAATAAAATACAATAAAAGAATACTATAAAATAATACTATAAAACTAATACAGGGAGTTTCTATGGACCATTTTTACCTATTTTTCGCAACACACCTGCTGTATTGGTTTCTTAGAACTCTAAAATTTAGACAGACAATTGAGAAGTAAGAGAATAACCAGAGTGCGGCGAATAGGGTAGGGAAATCAATTCAAGATTATTTTATATTTACATAAGAAAAAATGGTGCAATAGAGCAGCATTAATTTCATGTCATAAAACACAAAGGAAGGCGATCTATAAAAGCCGTCAGGATGAAAAAAAGAAGAATAGATGCCAATAGTCTTATAAAATTCCTTTATTGAAGTGGAGACACAGAGGTAGCCCGACTCTGGCCGAGTTTCGCCGTATCAAGACGGCTGCCTCAGGGGCTAAAACATAAATAAATAATCATATAAATGAATAATTGTATAAAAACAATACATTAGAATGTTAATTAAAAACAAATGATAACATAATATCTCTATTATACATATATTGTGATGATGGTGACAATAAATAACGCATTACGTACAGAGGCTGCGGAAATATGAAAAATGTTTAAAAAATAGAGAATATATCTAATGAACACTAATCAAACTCACGGTTAACACAATTGTATGATACATCTAAATGAATTTGTAATAAAAGATGGTTTTACCTTATGTATATTCTCTTCAGTTCACAAATTAAACAATTTGTGCAAGGAGGATATATGACCAGCAAAAGTAATGTATCTGTAATTATGTAAGAAACGATGGCAATATAATATAGGACTTCCATTCAATATTAAAAACAAATATGCAGACAATTATTCTTGTATATGTAACACTAATTTAAAAAGTGTGTATATATAAATTCATGTTGTGTATATATATAATAAATTGATTGATAACAAGTGTGTATATTATTATTGATATATGTAATAAAAATATTTTTGTTTTCAAAAGGTGAATTGATTGAATTAAATGAGTGAAATAAACGTCAAGTGTGAATTACTTAGTGACAATGCTCGTGTCAAATGCAATACTTTTATATAATAAATAAAATATACCCTCAATGTTGAATGTGCTAATAAATTCAATGATGAATAATTGATTCACAATGTGATAACAATTCAAACAAAATGTGATATCTAAAACATGTTCATATTGAAAACATAATATGGGCATCCAGGACCGCACTCACTCATCACCTCCCATCCATTCCAAAAATTGCCAACAGAAAGGATATTGGGTAAAACAAGGCGCAGCTTTAATTCAATGACCCGAGCCCCATAATACAACATATACATATTTAAATACATATTCGGATTTCAGACTATCCCTCACCTCCCCGCGTATCCGCCTCTTTCCGGCAGGATAGCCATTCCAGCCACTCGGCTCGATGTTCTCAGGCCCCACACAACAGGCTCCGACTCCTGCCGCCAACTTGCAGGAGCCAGCCTGAGTGGACCCCCTACAGCATCCTGCAGGGAGTCTGGCCAAGCGGCCCCCGCCTCTCACCAGCAAGGGGCCACTCCCTGACAACAGCCCAGTTGTCTACCATCATTTGAATATCTGAAATCCGTCCTTGACATAACCATAACTATAACAAACTTATGGCTCGGGCCAACCGCCACTAGCACGGACATCCGATGTCCCGTGCCCCCCAAAGATGCGGTCTGCTTTACCTGGGAAACAAAGCCTCAAGCATCTCCTGAATGGAGTTCAGAAACAGGTCCATCCCCAAAAAGGATAAGTGAACTCCGTCCTCCGAAACAACCCCCAATTTGCCCCAAGACCATTCATGTCTAATATGACCCCCCCCAAGCGCACCAACCAAGAGCCAATTTGTTGGTTTGCCTTAGACCTGCTTCTGCGCCATAGGACGATATCCCCCATTGCCGGTCTGATTATTATGTCAGACCAGCATAATATAGTGGTAGGCAATAGTATCGACACCGACATGAGATCTTTTCTCACGATGCCGATAAACTGTCTACCAGCCACACTACCCCAATCATTCCCACCCAAGTGAACCACTAACACCCGAGGCGATCCGAAACGGGTACGTTCTCTCTGGACGCACGGCAGTAGATCATCCCAAAGCATGCCTCGACGCCCCAGCCAACGCACCCGCACCCTTCTTTTTTGCAAGTCCAAATGGGGACCGTACGGCCGCCCACAAGCGTGTCTGTGTGCCCAATGAATATAGGAGTGCCCGATGATCCACACCTCCATGTCCTCCAACCCCGCACCTGAAAAGAAACAAAGGTTAGACGACGTTCCCACACACCCCAGTCCCTGGGCGAATGTACCCCCGATATGCCCCCGACCGCCATCTGCCGATCCTCTGAATGACTCCACCCGTTAAACCCGCACTAGCAGCAGATGTTGCCGCCCCTATTCTGAACGAATGTGTACCAAAACGTCCCGTCCAGCCCTATGACAGACAGGGTCCGTCGAAGTACCATCTCAAATTGATACTTCGTTAACGGCCTACCCGTCGTGTATCAAAAACTGCGCATCCCCTTCCGAACGCAAACTACAGTAGTGCACCGCATTAACGACTGGACACGTTACCAAACCCGGGACTCCAGTTAATACCACCGATGAACCCCGCCCTCTCTGATCCGTCTTGGATCGTGGAATGCACAATGTTACTGACCGGTTAGTCACCACCACATTCTGTGCCATCAAACCCGGATAATCACACCGACCCGCCGCGCGCACCACCAATTCGCTAACTCGCAGCGCTCCAAAGAAGGCCCACACAAACGCAAGACGAAATAAGGCAGTTTCATACCTTGACGAACATACCGTCTCCAACGCTCCCCATAACTGGAAGAAGCACCTCGTGCGTAATCGGCAAACGCTGATCCTGCCTCCGCTCCCTCTCTGGACCAACCCGCCAATATACGCCGCACTATAAAACGCCCGGAAGGAAAACCCCAACCATGCGCTCTCATTACAAAGGAGAATCCCGCCATTTGCCTCCCAACCGCCGACCTGGATGACCCTAACTTCTGGCATGCTCCAGGAACCGTACTAGCGCAACATCTGAGATCGGCCCTCCCCTCCAACCTCTGGACCACAGGAACGCCGTTACCCTCCGCGCCCCTCCTATGTAACCTGTCCAAGTGGACGGAGCTAATGAAGCTCGCAGCATACTCCAAGATTCTGGGTACCAAATCTCCAGAGGGAAGACGGGACCGGATCTCCGCAAACTTTCGCCTTCGGAGCCAGTTCTCGAAAAACTTCCCACTTGAAACGAGAAAGAGAATCGGCCACCCCATTAGACACACCCGGTACATGTCTGGCCCACATCGTCTCGTTTAAGGACATGCAACATAAAAACAATTCCAGCAATAATTCGGAAACTCTAATACAACGCGCTGCCCTTCTGTTAATGACCTCGACCACCCCCATATTATCACACCAGAACACGACTCTCTTACCTCGTAACTGCGAACCCCAAATATGCACCGCCACCACGATAGGAAACAATTCCAAAAAGGTGATATTTTTTGTGATCCCCGAAGACACCCAATCATCCGGCCACCTAGCAGCACACCACGACCCCTGGAAGTAGCCCCAAAGCCCAACGACCCAGCCGCATCCGTAAACAATTCTAATTCGTGATTTGACAACGAGTTGGATTGCCAAAAGGCCACCCCGTTGAAATTCCGCAAAAATTCATCCCAAATGCATAAGTCTTCTCTTATGGCCTTGGAAACCCGGACATGATGAAAAGACTTCCGGACACCAGTAGTAGCATGCGATAACCTACGCAAAAATACTCTCCCCATGGGAATTACCCTGCAGGCAAAATTCAGACTCCCCACAATGGATTGCAACTCACGCAAGGTTAACTTGGAGCGCCCTATCGCATCCCGAACAAGCACCCGCAGACTCTCAACCTTATCCTCCGGTAGCCGAGACACCCTGTCTACAGAATCCAACTCAATGCCCAGAAAGGTTAATTTAGTACATGGTCCTTCCGATTTCCCTGCTGAAAGAGGAATGCCGAACACTGCTGCCACAGCCTGAAAACATGCCACCAAATGCTCACACTCCCCTGTGTCCGCAGCTCCCACAAATAGAAAATCATCCAAATAATGCACTAACTGGGCCGACTTTGCCCTCTGCCGCACCACCCAATGCACGAAAGAACTAAAAGCTTCAAAATAAGCACATGCTATGGACAACCCATAGGCATACACTTATCAAATAAAATGCATGCTCAAAACGGAATCCTAACAAACGAAAACTGTCCGGATGCACCGGAAGTAAACGAAAAGCCGCCTCAATGTCAGCCTTGGCCATCAGAGCTCCTGGTCCACAACTGCTCACCACCCTAACTGCCGAATCGAAAGACGCATACCGGACGGAACACTGTGCTCTCGGGATCCCGTCATTGACCGATTTCCCCCTAGGATAGGACAAATTATGTATCAATCGAAATTTTCCCACCTCCTTCTTGGGGATCACGCCAATGGTGACAAAATCAAATTCTCCAGCGGACACACCCGAAAGGTCCTGCAATCCTGCCTAAATCAATCTCTTCCTGCAACTTATGACGCACCACACTGCAGCCGTCGAACCGAAGGGCAATTACCCCCTCCCCCTACCTTATCCCCCCTTCAAACGGAATACTAAAACCAAACGTAAATCCTTGCAAAAGGATCTCCGCTGCACGTCTCCTAGGTAAAGACGTAACCACGGACGCATGGCGGAGACCCGAACCGGAGAGAAGGCCCGTTCAAATCCCGACTTTACCGGGACCCTTGGAAACCGGGGCCGTAACAAGGCCTTCCCCCTGCCGCTTGGGACATCGAGACGCCGGATGACCCGCTCCACAGCTGGAACAGGCGTGACGAAATTTGCAGTCAGGGAAGATACAGTTGGAGCGATTAAACCTCCAACACACGTCAGAACGTCCTGACACCCCTTTTCCTGACCCATTCCCGGGAACCTCCTTCCGAAAGGGCCGCCCCAAACCACCACTTGCCACCACTCCCTGACCTGCTCCCCCAAGTGAACCTTTTGACGCCATTTGAGTCAACCATAAACCTACGTCCTGAGTGCCCCACGTCATAAATTTATTTTCTTCCATCCTATCCCGAAAACGTTCATCGTAATTTAACCACGACCATCCGTCGTAGGTCTTACTGGCTGCCAAGATGGCATCGGCATAGGCCAGCAACGGCCCATACTGCGCAGGGTCTTGCGTCCATACACAGCCAAACGTAAGAAGGCCCTCATCCAATTGTGGATGTTGCGTGCTACCTTCTGTTGCACCCGGAAAACGGTCGCTCTTTCCCCGCTTCTTCTTTTCTTTGCGCTTACCGCGCCTACCCTCCATCAATTGGAAAATATCAATAAAACGGCGATGTCTGATCCGTTTTCGCAACGATTTTGGCACCTCCTCCCATAATTCGGTTAGCGCCACTAGCGCTGGGGCCCCATGAGCTGTTCCGCTTCCCGCCACAACACTTGAGTCCAAAGCTCCTCCTGCCGCCGAACTGATGAGGACGTCGAAGTCGACGAAGACGAAGATGAGGAAGAGTCCGAAGAACTAGATCTCTCCCTCCTTTTCCTTTTCCGAGATTTCCCCTTTTTGACTGTCCCGCCACGAACATCTCCCTTTACCCCAAGCTCTTTGTCCTGCCGCAACTCGCCTCCCCCCGCCGAATCTCCGCTTCGCACCCAACCACCCCCCCGCCCTCCGCGCTCCTTGCCCTGCAAAGTATTTCCTTTGCCAGTCCCGGGAAAATCACAAACTCACCTATAGGGGCAGCCTCTGCAGCCGCGCCGCCGCTATTGCTCGCTCTCCGCTCCCATCTGGTCCACAGCCGGCACCGCATTACGCCACGCTTCTTGACAGGAAGGGCCAGGCATCGCCGCCTCCTCATCCTCACAACCTCTGGGAAGACCACACGAAGAAGAGAGCAGGCCCCAAAACAGGCACATCCTCCCAATCTCCCCCCCCCCTCCGCTCCTCCCAACTTCCAGTCACCCCACCCAAAACCTCATCATCCGCCCTACCTATGTCCCTCCTGTTGCCACACTGCCACCATGCATCCTTCGCCAACCATCGGCTGGGAACCGGTTCCCCTCGGCCGCGTGACACTACCCTCTGCATTCTGGATCTCCCAACACCTCTAGTGCTCCGTACTCCCCCTCCGAACCACCAGGACCCTCTGCCCCCACTACCCCTTCATCGACCTCCGTTAGTCCCTGACTCAAAGGAGCCCCGCCCCCTGGCTGCATAATCCCTTAAACCCGGACACCTTGCGGCCTCAGTCCTGGACCCCTCCTTGTCCTAGCACCACCTCTGTTCCCCAAATTTCCCCTTCTACCGCGCCTTCCACTGCACCAAACCCCTCCTGCATTCCACTGCACCAAACCCCTCCTCCATCGTCTGCCCCGCCTACCGCCTCATCCGCCCGGCCAACTGGCTCAACTGCTCCTGACCCCCGTCGCAAACTTGACTCGCCCCCCTGCCTCCGCACAGCTGCATTCGGCCCTGTATGCCGATCGCTCCCCGACTCACACGGCGCAGCTCCTCGCCTCTGGTCCCCCGCCCTCGAACACGCACCCTCGGCGCTCTCAACCCTCTGCCCCTGCCATCCACTAACCTTGATTCCGCCGCTACAGGGACCCAACCAACCGGCGGCCCTAACTCACCGCCGAAAACCCCCGCCCTCGACGACAGCTCGCCGTTCCCCCTCCAACTCGAGCCCGCCTCTCACGCTGACGCCGCTCACCCTCTCCAGGCCGTCTCCTTCATCAGCTGCGCTTTCCTCACCCTCCAACGGCAACCATGCCGCCTCCTCCGAATCCACCAGCCACGAGATCTCATCAGTCCTCGCATCCGCCATCGTCCACCTCCGCTCGAAACCGCGCCGAACCCCCCGAAAATTACAGCCAGGTAAGTACAAACGTGGTATCGCTAAACAACTAGCAACTACCACGCCAGACTATCCTCGCTGCCACGCGAACCGAACTGCTCCTTCCCGCGCTCTCACCCCCCCTATACCAAATTTGAATTCCCCCCGCCAATCCAAATCGCCCTTTGCTCTGTTTTCTTTTCCCCCCTTTCTCCCTGCCAATCCCTAACCGCCACGAACCCCCTTCACTCACTCCCCCCCCCGCACTCCCCCCCCCTCCCCCTCACCCAGCTCCCTTGTATTGCTCAGTGAGCCTGGGCCCACATTAATTTGACCTCGCGGACACATGGTCCACTCAGTCGTTCAGAAATGTGATTTGAAAAAGAAAGAGCTGTGGACAGCTAGGATGGTGATGATATTTTTTTACTTGGTTTGGCTTACCAGCCTTAGTGGAAGAAGGAAACTGAGTAATATCCTGTCTTTTGGAGTACCAGATTGCTTCAGATTTCTCTAGATTGGTATTAAGTTTAGAGGATTTCAACGAAATGGCCACTTCTGTCAAGCAGTCATTCTAGTAAGAGGAAAAGGTGAATTATGATCCTAACAAGCCAAGATTTGTATGTCATCCACATTGAAATAAGCAGAAAATCCCATAATCTGAATCAAGGTAGCCCAGGATGCAAGGAAAATATTAAATAAAATGGGAGAGAGAACAAACCTTTGAAGAACACCGCTGCTAATGAATGAGGAATTCCAAGTGACAAGATTGAGAAATTGATAACAGCACATCAGCACAGGACAGTGGGCTATGTAAAAATGGTTCCCAGCAAGTGCAGAAAAATGGAAAATGTGCAGATTCTACAGCACAGATATGGAAAGTCTTCTACTTTTTTGCTGGATGTAATATGGTGATAGAAAAGCATCATAAAATGGCATGGGCTCTCCAAACTTATAGCTATTTATTTATTTTTATTTATTTAAAAACTCTTCTATACCGTCATTAAGTTGGAGAACCATCACAATGGTTTACATATAGGCATACCCATTTTAGTACTTGAAATTTTTCATCACCCCAGAAAATAACCAAAACAAATTAACAGGGATATGGTTCACCTCCAACAACTATTTCTCACCCTCCTTGTACTCCAGCTTATCCCTCGCTTAACAACATCCATCCTCATCAGTCAATCTTCTCTTTTAATCTCCATCCCTACCAGAGGACCTTCTCCCCTCCAGTGTATTCCCTTCTTCCAACCTTCACTCCTCTCACCATTTCCAGTCCTTTATACATCCCCAGCTGATCCTCTCACCCTCAAACCCTTTTCATAATCCCCAACTGATCCTCTGTCATTCCCGTCCCACCTTATCCAAAACCCTCCTCCCTCACATCCATTTATTCAAATAGCTCCTCCTTCAACACGCCCATGGTCAGGGTCAAAGGCAACATTTTTCTTTGGGCCCTGGGCCAAAGGTGGATGACAACTGATGGAAAGAGAGGGCAGGCTGATGACAGTGGCAACATTTTTCTCTTGGGTAGGTTCAGTGGAGGGTAAGGAAAGACGGACGGGGCAGTGGCAATCTCTACTGGTCCATGCACATTCTTCCCTCCTCTTGCTTTACGGCTAGTCCCAAGCTCAACAGTGATCTACAAGCAACAGCAGCATTACTAATGAAAGTCAGTACGGGGCCTGTAAGTTAGTGCAAGCTCGTAAGCCTTGCAATGGCCTTGATCCCTTCATGTGCAGTGATTCTTGTCTCGATCCAGAATTTGGAAAGTCCAGGCATAGCTCAATCCCTTTTTCACACCTTGCTAGGCACAGATAGGAGCTCTGGGGCTATTATGCATTCTCGTGGGGCTCTCAACTTCTTTCCAATCTGGGGGGCAAGTGTGAAGATTTGCTTCAGGGCCCTTGAGACTTTGGAACTGTCCTGAGCCTTCAGTAACAAAACCACATAGTCACACAGGTTTGGGGTTGTTCCAAAAATATAACTTTACTGAGGCACTGTGGAATGGTAATAGTAGTTGACACTAACTGGTTTAAGAAGCCGTCTTCTTTTCTGGGTAGAAGAAAGGGAATCATCCCTGTTGACACACTGCAGTTATAGAGAAACAATACAGTCCAAAACCCTGCCATGTGTTATTGCACTTTGTTGCGATTCTGCCCTGTTTGGGCAGTATCTCCACTTTTATCTCCCTTTTTCTCTCTATCGCTTCCTCAGCATGGCTGCAGCCGCGCTTGCTTCAGCTCCTGCGGCCCGGAGGCCGCCGACACACTGCACGCGTGGCAGGAAACGCGCTACTGCTCTTCAAGTGGCCCGGAGGCCGCCGACATGCTTTACCAGTGGCAGGAGCCACATTTCTGCTTCTTAAGCTGTCCAGGGTCCGCCGACACGCTTCCTGTGCAGCAGGAGCCATGCTGAAACACCCGGCATGGCCTGGAGGCCGCCAACACCTTCCTTCACGGCAGGAGCCACTTGAGCATTGCTAAGCGGCCAGGAGGTGGCGCCCCTGTGGCCAGGAGGCCGCCGACAGCGTTCCCATGAGACCCAGAGGTCGCCAAACTTACCTGCAGTCCCTCTGCAGGAAAGGCCCTGCATCCCCGGTCTCGCCTGGCAGCTGGAGCCATCCTTCTTCCCATCTTCAGCGGCAGGAAGCCGCCCACTATGTCCTCAGGCCTGTTCGGGGCCTGCTCCTCCTTCAGCAGTTTTCAGCGTCACAGCAGGGCTATTGTCCAAGGTCCTGCACAGCTTCCTGTTTCCTCCTCCTAGGGGGCGAGGGTGCGTCTTCTTCTCCCTCTTAAAGGGACAGCGAGGGAGGAGGTCCACCAGTGATGTCATCGAGGGAGTCGCCTCTTCTGCCTACAAAAAGGTCTTGCCTTCATTCTTTCCTTGCCTTCGCAAGGAGCCAGTCCTCCTTAGGACTTCTCGTCATCTGCTTCTCAAGGCACTTCGTTTTATGTAGGATCCTGTGTCTTCGTGATGTCCTCACGCTACGTCTTTGTCTTCATCGTCTCAAGGTCTCCAGTTGTCTCGTCTTGATGTCTCCTTTATACAGTTGATCTTCATTTTGGCAGCGCAAGTCTCCATAAGGTTCCAGCTTCTTATTTTAACTGTCGTCGTAGAGGCATCTCCTCGAATCCTAAACCTTACCTGGATCCTGGGAGTCTGCACCCTGCCTCCACTTCACGAATGAACTCTAATTATCTGATCCATTCTGGCATGGCCCTGCCTGGCCTTTATCAGCTGTGCAGGGTGCATTTTGGAACAGGCTTCGTCGGAGTCTTCACCTCATCTCCTATCTTCCTTGTGTGGGGAACCACCAGTGTGGTCCGTGATCTGTCTTCATGGGCTGAGTATATGGGCGCATGATGTGCAGTACTGACTCAGCTCTGCCAACTTGTGTGGGGAATCACTAGCGTGGTCCGCAGCCAGCCTATCTCGGCTGTGTAGGACGAGCTGTCTGCGTGGTCTGAGACCAGTCCGGCTAGGCTGTGTAGGGCGCGTGATGTCCGGTACCGACCAAGTCTTCTTCAAGCAACTGCCCCCACGCTGTGCTGCTTTGCTGTTCCCTGACTCTAACCCCTTTTGCCGGCTTCTTCCTGGAAGAAGGTGCACTAGCCTCTCCAGGATACCCAACACTCCATTCATCCCCCCTGCCACCTGCTGTCCCTTCACCAGGTAAAAAAAGAACTACCTGCAGACTCAGGGCTGCACCAGATCGGCCACCATCCAAAGCCATCCCAACCCGCTTGGCTCCCCCCAGGGACTGGAGCAGAAGCCTCCAAACCCTGGGCACGCCCTAAGTGAACTCTACCCCTCCACCAGCGCCACTACCTTGAAAAATGCTCCTTGCTCTCCGTGCCAAACGGAGAAGGTGCTTGCTGGCAGGGGCACTAGTTTGCCTCCTAGACAATGCACTGGCAGCCATGGGGGGGGGGGGGAGGGGCCGCGCAGCCACCACCCGTAAGCAAGGGCGAGGGCCCTTAATGGCACGCCACCTGGGCTGGGGGGTTCCCTGCCATGGGGGCTGGCAGGCCGGTGGGGGGGCCACCCACTGCCCACCGCCTTTCTCCTAAGCATGGGGGTCATATCCTCGCCTCTGGAACGCAGGGCGGAGGCCATGGCAGAACCTCTCCTGGCTGCAGCCCTCCCTCCCGGGGGCCCCCCTCATGGGAGGGAGGACCTAGGGGCACTGTAAGCCTAGGTGGCGGGCCTACACTGCCATGGGCGGGGCCTGGTACCTCCGGGAGAAAGAGCTCCAATCTGAAGACAATCAAAGAGATGTCAGCCTCGGGCCCGATGACAAATTGCTGGGTGGGTAAGAGGAAGAGGGGGGAGGGGGGAGGGGGAGGGGCCTCCTGCTCCACCTCAGCCAACTCGGGGCCACTCTCCTCCGAGTCGGCCCACGTCCCGGGGGTGGGGAGGCAGGGAGGGGTGGGAGGCCTTGCTTCAGATGCAGGAGGGAGGAAAACCATCAAACATGAACTGGCACGCTCGGGAGAGCCCGGGAAAGCTGCGCATACCTGACTGCCAGGGCGGGCTGAGGGGGTTGGGCTCATCGCCACTTGCAACAAAGAGGCAGGCGTGCTGCCCGACATCCCTCATGTCACCCGTGTCGTGCAGTCGAGAGACTCGCGGTCCCTCATACACTTGCTCATCGCCCACAAAGAATAGGCTCGATGACTAATGAAAAAACATTTTTTTTTAAACTAAACTGCTGCAAAAGCGCCAAAACAGCCGTGAACTGAAAAAACGAAGAGCAAACAAAATCACTGTCTCTACCTTAGTCTGCCCGGACCGTCTGAGGTGTGAAAACACGGTGCAAACAGGAACTGCTTCTGGCACCCAACAACAAAGCAGCAGTTCAAAATGCCCCTTTGCCATTGGCTGCCACCACCGGGCCCCCTCCCCCACTCCCTCTCATGCGCTCCTCCCGCTCGCAAAGCGCTCCTCTCCTATTGTCAGCGGCACAGGACAAGCCTGCACTGCCTTAACTTACATGTCAGCCGGGGCACCAACCAGTATCAAAGTAGCTTCGGCAGTACTTCATGGTTACATATCAAATGCAAACCCAAGAAGCTGAGGAAATATGTACTATTTTATAAACTATATGCATAGGTTATAAAATATTCTTCAAGTGCACACATATCTTATGGCAAGAGAGAGAGAGATTCTAACAAGAGGGGTTGATTTGTACACTGCAGTCTCTGCTAGCTTCATTGCACAAATCAACTCCTTTTCATCACTTATAAGGTCTACAGTTCTTTAGTGAGGTCAATTTTACAATGGATACCTCTGAATGTGTCTAATTCCACCCCCCCTCAACCACAACCCACCTCCCGAAAACTCACCCAGAATCAGTGTCCCCTTACAATGGTCCATATATAAGAGTATCAGACTGAGCCTTATAAAGAATCTCTCTCTCCTCTTCCCCTGTTATGCCTAGCAAGGAGCTGCAGCAAAGTGACGTGCACACATACCAGCTGGGATTGCTCTTTTTCTGGGCACATGTAAATTGATGTTCGCATACCCTTCCCGGCTATTTAAAATTCGCGTAGCTCCCATGTGACCCACTTATGCGCACAAGGCTTTTAAAATCTACCTCATTTTGTGCACAGTTTCATTAGTCCATCTCTAAGTTTGGAAAAAGGCAATCTTTGACATTAGGTGTTGGTGTCTGAATCTCTTCATATATTAATTGTTAAAACGTATAGTCCACTTTCATGACACTTCTAAGCAACTGTATACTGAGGGAAGTTCTAATCACAGTTGTGAAGACATGAAAATGCCATTTAAGTTTAAGGACAATTGGAAAATTTTTAAGGAAAATATTATACCCTGGTTTCCTGTGTCATATTCATGCCCTGGACTTAACTTTCCCAATCAGGCTAGCGTAAGCAAATTTATGAGATTCTTCCTCCCCTCCGTTGTTCACGTCTTGCCATTCTTTCTCTCCTTAAAACACAGATAACTATGGAGGAAAGTAAACCTTCACAGAGAAGCAATCAATAATGCATACATGGTGCTGGAGCTCAAACACCATGGAAACCACAGCATGAAAAGATGCATCTCCCCTCACACTTCAGCAAGTGGAAGAAATCTTTGCTGTGGCAGTGAAGTAGAATCAAACTTATCTTTATTGAAAAAACCCATAATAAAGTGGCCAGATGCAGGGAAAGATGGAAACCCTAGGCGTTTGAGCCTCAGAAGCATTTTTTTCAGTGGGTGAAAGCAGATTAGCTCAGTAAAAGTAGATCTGCAGAAAGTTGAATGTGTGCTCAATATCTGTCCTGCATTAAAAAAAAAAAAAAAAAGAGAGGGAGAGAGAGCGAGAGAAAATTAAGAGGCTAGGCAACCACACAGAAGTGAGAAAATAAGAAATGTAAAGGTAAAAAAAAATGAAAGGAATAATATAAATTAAAAATGAATAGGCCATATTGCAAAACTTTCGCTTAAAGATGATTTTAATATAGATGTACTGCTCAACCAGTTTTCAGAACCCACTGACCAGTGCAAAGTTTAGGTTCCCCAGCAATTGGTTTTATTTTATTTTGTCTATGCGAGTTGAGGGATACACAAGCTAATTTAGACATCAGGGGCCAGATTTTAAAAGGGTTAGGTGCGCTGGGCCTATTTTAAAAAGGACCGGCGACATGCATAAAGGGGCGGTCCAGGAGTGGGGTGGGGGTAGGGCGGGGTGGTCCGGGGTGGGGCAGGGCGGGGCCAGGGGTCTCCGACAGAGCGGCCATTGCCGCTGTGTCAGAGGATCACATGCCAGCAAGCTACCAGCAGGCGCAAAAGGTAAGATAATTTTTGGTGGGGTTAGAGTAGAACTGGGAGGGAAAGGTTAGGGGAAGGGGTGGGAAGTTTAGGTTAGTAGGAAGGGAACGGGGAAAGGCAGCACGGCTCGGCACACGCAAGGTGCACAATTGTGCACCCCCTTGTGCGCGCCGACCCCTGATTTTATAACTTGCATGCGCCTGCACGCGCAAGTTATAAAATCAGGCGTACGTTTTAAAATCTACCCCAAAGGTAGTCCAAAGTGTTTTTATTTATTTCTTTATTTAAAAGTGAACACCATGATCCCAGGCAGGAAAAGCAGCAATAACCCCATTGGGATCCATACTATGAAGCGTTTCCTTGAAACAAAATCATACAGTATAGATTACAGGAATGTCCCATCTTTGCTACGGTACCCCCACTGGAAGTTGCTGCAATGGTTTATTCTAGGGATGTGAATCGTTTTTGAACGATTAAAATTATCGTCAGATAATTTTAAAATCGTCCTAAATCGTCAGAGTGCACGATACAATACAAATGCCCCCGATTTATTGTCATAAATCGTCCTAAATCGTTAAATAGGGCACGGGAATTATTTGGGGGAGGGCGGGAAAACCGGCACACCACCCACCACCCCTAAACCCACCTCGACCCTTTAAAACCAATTCCTTACCCTCCCCCACCCTCCCGAAACCCCCACCAAAATGTTAAATTACCTGGTGGTCCAATGGGGGGGGGGGGGGGGGCCCGGCGCGATCTCCCGCTCCTCGGGCCATCGGCGCCATTTTGGCTGCCACTAATTAAAATGGCGCCGATGGCCCGATAAAAAAACCCCACCCGACCCTTTAAAAAATCGACTCCCCTTAGCCTCCCCCCACCCTCACCCACCCTGGCACCGATGCCCCTTTGCCCTTACCATGTGACAGGGTATCCGTGCCATTGGCCGGCCCTGTCACATGGTAGGAGCACTGATTGGCCGGCGCCATCTTTAAAGATGGCGCCGGCCATCTTTACTCATCAGCCCTTATTATACTATACTCTATAATAGGGGCTGATGAGTAAAGATGACCGGCGCCATCTTTAAAGATGGCGCCGGCCATCCAGTGCTCCTACCATGTGACAGGGGCCGGCCAATGGCACGGATACCCTGTCACATGGTAAGGGCAAAGGGGCATCGGCGTCATTTCTTTTTAGCGCAGCTGATGCCTGGGAACGGGAAATCGCTCCCCGAGGCCCCCCTGGACCACCAGGTAATTTTAAAAGGTTTGGGGGGGTCGGGAGGGTGGGTCGATTTAAAGGGTCGGGTGGGGTTTTTTTTTGCGGCGTGGGCCTCCCTAAAAAAAAATTAGCGATGTGAATTGGAATCGGAAACGATTCCAATTCACATATCTTATCGATCAGATTTCCCCCCCCCCAGCCGAACCTGATCGTTAAGACGATCTGGCACACGATTCACATCTCTAGTTTATTCCATTCTTCATATTAGAAAGTAACCCTAAATTTCTGTGTGGATTTTGGTTTTGAACATAAGATATGCCATACTGGGTCAGACCAAGGGTCCATCAAGCCCAGTATCCTGTTTCCAACAGTGGCCAATCCAGTTCACAAGTACCTGGCAAGTACCCAAACATTAGACAGATCACAAGCTACTGTAGCTTATTAATTACCATCATAGCAGTTTATGGATTTATCCTCGAGGAACTTATCCAAACTTTTTCTTAAACCCATTTACACTAACTGCTGTAACCACATCCTCTGGCAATGAATTCCAGAGCTTAACTATGCACTGAGTGAAAAAGAATTTTCTTCGATTCATTTTAAATGTGCTACTTGCTAACTTCATGGAGTGCCCCCTGCTCCTTCTATTATCTAAGAGAGTAAATAAACTATTTACATTAACTTGTTCAAGTCCTTTCATGATTTTGTAGATTTCTATCATATCCCCATAGCAGTTGAAAGAGTAGGAGCTTTTCCTTTCAGTTCTCTTATCTGAGATGTATTTCCAAGTTACACACCCAGTGGTTGGTAACTCCTCTCTGTTTTATGAGTTGCTTAGTAATTATGTTATTTTTATTAAGAGCAAGTTTTTGCCCACCCTTCCTATCCAATATAAAGGAGCGAGGTGTTGAATGTTTTCAATAATAGCTGTCCCTCAAGTTCAAGAAATTCAGTTTCCCTTCCAGCAAACAGTTGGAGAAAGAGTGGAATCCATCTAATATCCCATTTGAATGAAGAAAGGAGAAGCAGGGCCATTACACACAGTGCTCACTCAGAGGACACAGTAAAGGAGATATCAACGATGTACACAAAAAAAGAGGTGAGGAGAGAATTAAAGCATCCAACTACTGTATTTCAAGGGAGTCCCTAAGGGAATAGGAGAACCTTTTCTAGTTTGCTGAGGGCAACTTCACATTCCATCCAGGGAGAAAGAAGGGATCCTGAGGGAGAGAATAAGGGAACACAGATTCACTGCTTTCAGGCGCATTGTGCATATTACCAGAAAAAACATTAATGCCATCATATTTACAGTATGTCGAACAATTACTTCAGAAAAGTTTTATGCTGAGCATCACAGAGTCCAGCTTCTTTATTGGCTTTTAGAAGATCAGAATATACATAACACCCTAGTACCTTAGAATTGTATCTGTCCCACAATGGAGGATCTGCCTGGGGGTTGTGAGACTGAATCTAGAACTTAGCACTGACACTGATCATGAGCCTTTCCCTTGGGACAGGACTATTTAAAAATAGGGGAACTTGGTTCAGATTATGAAGGTGGATGTGTTATAAGGGAAGGGGGTTTATTTGGAATGTGTCCAAACCACTCACATAGAAAGTAATGGGAGCTGTATGGCTATGGCAGAGTGTGTTCTGAATTTCTTTGAATCTTGAAGATTAAACACATTTGTGAATGAGGGCCCCAGAGGCAGAGAAAAGCTTCACATGGTTTGGGTGAATAGGTTCTTGTGGGCAGGTCTCTAGGTGGCATGTAGAGCAATAATGAAGGGTCTACTGTGGCTCCTCCTCCAGTACATTCCAAATATATTTTTTCATATTATGATGAAAACTTTTTCTTTAAAACAAAAATTGTTTAAATATCTCCTTTTATGACAGGTGCTGTTTGGCTAAATTTGAATTTCTCACTATGGATCCTCTAAAGATCGACAAAGATTGTGGGGAATCAAATGTTTAGAGGAAGACAAAGTAAATTTCCTAACTGAGTCCATTAGGATTTAAATCAGCATAAGGTATGTGCATTTTGTTTTTTAACATGAATACGAAATCCAAACGATTTCACATTAAAACTATGGGACAAGCAAAACTGCAAGCTTTTTTCTTCTTAAGGCAGCTAGCAGTGCTTAGGAACCAGTGATGTCAGACAGGAATGGTGCGCACAGAAATTTAAATAAAACCCCTCAAAACATGGCTATTTAAGCAAGCCTACCCTTAACCTCCGCATATCTTAATCCTCCTATGGATTTCCATCCACTAATATAGCCTGCCCCTCTCTGCTCTTCCCACCAATTTTAGATTCTTTTCACAAAATCCTTGAATATCCACCCTTACTTCAGCAATCCTCCCTAATTACGTTTGCAATTCCCAGTTTCCTGCGCCCTTGTTTTTTGTAACTGATTTTTCTACATTGTTACCCTTGTTTTGATGTAAACCGGCATGATGTCCCAGGCGAATGTTGGTAAAGAAAAACCTTAAATAAATATAAATATATATATAATGGCACAGCTCAAGAGCAAGGTGGCAAGCAGGAACAAGTATCAGCATCCGACGGGAGGATTCTCTTGCCCCATCATCCTGATCCCCAGGGAGCATTGCCTGATTGTACGGCTGGAACCAGACGTATTTGAGGGGATGGAAGAGAACCTGTACTTCAAATGAGCTGGGGTTGCTAAGTTCACCTCACCAATAAATGTCAAGTCTGCTACAGATGTACACATTTTTTGGCATAAGATGCTTACATTCAGAGACTGATGAATTGATGCAAAGTGCACATCTTTTGCCAAACATTATACCTATAGTACCTGAATGTAATCTGCTTTGAAGTGCTGAATAGCAGAATATAAAACAATATATTAAAACAATAAAAAATGTGTACTTCTTAGCACTTATTCTTATAACTTCTTTATTTCCACAGCTCTTGCTTGGGAAATTCTCTGTCCCAGCTGTCAAGCCCCCACGACCAGTAGCGCAGTTCCAGGGACCAGCAGTGCAGCAGCTCATACGGCAACCCTCCAATTGGATGCACAGACACAATGGAGTGAGGAAGAGGAGAAGGAGAAGCAGCTCCAGCAGCCACCAGAAGAGAACTAGCTGCTTACACCCCTTGGCTCACCACTGCAACTGGATATGAATCTCCCCACTTCGCTCCAGCATACCCATTCACCAGCCAGATCCGACAGACATCCAGCCTGATTAGGCCACCAGCCTGGACATGCCAATGTTGGTCCCGAGACAGTGTCTCAGCCTCTACCCGCAGCACCAGCAGCAGAGGAGCAGCAGGACCACGAAACCAGTGACCGCATCGAGAGGAGGCACAGTCTCCAACTGCAGAGCTGGTGCGTCTGAGGAGGGCTCACATCAGGACCACCAATGCCTTGCAGGCGCACTCAACTGCCATAATGCAGAGCCTTACCCCCATTGCCACCTCTGTTAACAACCTCACATCTGCTGTCAACCTACTAATTGCTAGATTGCCTGAGCCTCCACCAATGCCATCCCCAATCTCCCAGTTGATGCCATGCAGCAGTCACCGGCTATCAGGGTGGTCCAGGGGTAGGCCCTCCCAATGCCTCCCCCAACCGGCCAAAAGCCCATGTCAGGAAAAGGCCAGGAGCCCCCCCCCCCCCCTTTTCGAATTAGTTAACATTTTAAAGGTAACAATTTTCACTCAAAGATGATTTGTCAAAACAAGCCAGGCCCGTCTTCACTACAGTTTCTATGCTGGTTAGATGGAAGAAGACTGCTGGGCTCATCCTCACTACAGGTTTCAGTGCTGGCTTGCTGATGGGGATTACATAAGAACATAAGATATGCCATACTGAGTCAGACCAAGGGTCCATCAAGCCCAGTATCCTGTGTCCAACAAGTCTCCAGTATCTGGCAAGTACCCAAACATTAAGGGCCGGATTTTCAGAGGATTTACGTGCATAGGGCGGTTACGCGTGCCGGGCCTATAGCCCCGGGACGCTAAGTCCTGGGGCTTTACTAAAGGGGTGGGGCGTGGGTGGGGTGGGGCGGTCCAGGGACGGGGCCAGAGGCCTCCAGCACAGCGGACATTTGCCACTGTGTCGAAGGATTGCGTACCAGCAGTCTGCCGGCTCGCTCAACCTGCGCCTGCCTCCAGTATTCTGCTACAAGTAAACTTCCCCCTAACATTGTAGGTTTAGGAAGACAGGCCAGGTAAGAAAAGGTGTTTTTATTGGCCCAGGAATCCTTGTTAGGTGTGTCTGATAGAAGGCCTCATTTTATTGCATGCAATAATAGCCTCGTTCTGCAATAAAAACTTTTTAGCCTTGTACCACAAAAAAAAGGTGTTTTTATGGTGCATTATTTAACCACTAAATGTGTTAGGAACCCCTAATTTGCATAATTTTGAGCTTTTGCGAATTCAGTATCAAATTTGCATAGTAATGCTCCATGTGCTAAATATCACAATTCTAACACACTTAGACCCCTTTTATTGTGCCATATGGCTTTAACGCAATTTGATGCTTGACCTCAAAAGTTTGTATCTGAGGCAACAGTGGGTAAAGTTACTTGGTCACAAGAAGCGTCAGTGGGATTTGAACTCTGGTTTCCCACCTATTGTGCTAACCACTAGGTTACTTCTCTACTTGATATTATTATCATACTCAAGTGGTGTTTTCGGTGTGAAGATTGACAACTATGGTGCACTAGTCATCTCTGTTTGCTTTAGATTTCACACACATTCCAGATCTTGACAATCTTTTGAAGTCATCACCTGAGAGTGATCTCTGCTTTATTTCCCTCTCTTTTACCCTCTTTCATATTCTCCAGTACTAAATTAACTGATTTGACACCAGAATGTCTGAGCACATGGCCAGTAGTTTTCATTTTCCTTATGATCAGTTTACCTTCCATCATAACCAACTTTCATTGTTGCATCAGGTATGTCATGGAAGCACTAATTTTAAAGCCATTTATGCAGGTAAAATAGCCTCTTTACTCCCCCAGCATCTCTCCCTATGCTGCTCCTTTGCCCCGGTTGTGGCGTTTTCAGCCTTCCCCCAACCACCCCCCAATGTTTGACTGCTCCAGGCAGAAGCCCTGCTCTGCCACTTCTCCCACTGGATGGTCCTTTGCTGGAGCTGACTCTACCTCTCCATCCCCCCATCTTTTGTTCCCAGGCCAAAGCAGACCCTGCCTTCCCTTTTTCTCCCATTAACTGTCTCCCTTGTTTATTCTGACTTTCTCTCAATCAATGGTGCCCATAAGTCATTATGCTCAGGTACAAGGTACCATTCAGACATTTTTCTTTGCGCCATTCCAGAAAGCATAGGCATTGCTATGGGAGGAAGGGGTGGGGTATGTAGCACAGTGGGGGAAAGCACTCGTCTCACATTTGGCTTGATCCCTCCTTGTCCCTTTTTTCCACCTACCAGTGCTGACATCTCTTTCTTTCACCTCCCCAGTTCCCTTCCTACTTCATATGCACTATGTTAGCTTTTAATTTTTTTATTTTTGTTTTTATTTTGTCAAGTTCATTTATTGTGTATGTTTGGTTGTAAACCGTTTTGATTAATTCTTTTGAATTGTAAAAGCGGTATATAAACATTTTTAAATAAATAAATAAATAAATAAATAAATATGGCCCAACCCCAACTAGAAGGAAATCAGACCTGGGTGATCCAAGGATTGGCTCAGTGCTTCTGTAACCTGCTCCCCTTAATATCAGTACCTCTCTTTCCTATATGGCTCACAACGGGGTAATGTTTCCACATGGGTTAATTTTGCACATTCTGTGGCGGAAATGAACCTTACTCGTAAGCCAGGGGATGTTGTCTGATCTCAGTCTCTCAAATTTGCTGCTAATGCCATTCTTAATATTTGCATTGTGCCAAAAAGAGCTTCCTTCTAGAGTTTTTAGGGTGTTATATGAAGAGGCACCATATCTAGATGCACCTCGAAGTTCTTTTTTAATCAGGCCATGGTACCCAACACTGTTTAAACAATTTCAATATCTTTCTGCCACATTTTCTTGGTCTCTACTTTGCATCATTTGACAGCTGAGGATCTTCTCTTTCTCTATACAATTCACAGAATAGTCGCTTGATATTGACATTTCTGTCAGCAATTCTGTCCTTGTGCTTTTCTTCTTTAGCATAATACCTGGTTTTCTTGCATCAAGCTTTTTATTTGTTAGAATAGGAATGTCTCCGGTGATCACAACTTCATTCTGTACAATTTTCTCAGGGTCATAATTCCAATGCTTTTCTGGTACAATGATGTTACAATGTTTACACAATTTTCAATGGATGAGCCATGCCATCTTGTTATGCTTTTCTGTATACAAGCTTTCTGCCATTAGTATTTGCTATCCAGCAATGAGGTGTGTAACCATTTCTAGTTTGTTTTACAGAATTTGCATTTATCCGTTTTATCATTTTTTTCTATGGTGGCTGTGAACCATCTTGTCTGTAATACGCTATCCGGTACTGCAATTATCAATCTTTTATCCTCAGATTTAAGCTCAGCTCTCCTTGGCCATTCTTGAGTCCCATATGATCCACATGGGGAATTCTGAAGCAACTGTCTATATTTCCCACTATATTTGTGCTTTTGCCAATTAGTTTTCCTCGTTTGCTGATCACACTCTTTAAAATAGGTTTTTTTTTTCTCTAATTTTGCAAATTCCATTGCTTCTTTCTCTTCACATGCTGATGGATTCTGACTCATTCCTTCCACTCGCTGAAATGATTGTCTGAGTTTAAGGATGGAGACGGATTTTGGACATTTACTTTCATACTTTTTGAGTAATGAGATCTGTTGATACTGTTACGTGGGCTTGAAGGCCTATAATAGCAGTTCTATATGTATAATTTATTTCTATAAGGCCTATACTGCCTTCAGCTCTTGCAATATGCAGTCTTGGCACACACTGATTCTTATAGATTACTTGATGGGCAAGGAGAAGTTTTCTTGTGCTTAAACCCAACAGTCTAAGATCTCTATCAGGACAGTCTACAATTTCAAAACTATAAGAGTGCAAGAATTGCAAGCTGAATGATAGCTTTTCAAAAATCAATTTCAATCTCCTATAGTATTTTTGAGCTGGCCTTTTCTCTCAGTAACTTGTGCTGAATTTGTGCACCTTCATCCACCCCTAGATATTTTTATTTGCCTTCCTACTCAAGTTTTTTTATTCTACAGTCCTCAGACAGATGTTTATTTAACAGATTTATAACCCGCACCGTCCAAAGCTCGGGACTAGATACAAATAAAGCATATATAAAAGTCATACAAAAATATCTTCTAAAAAGAGACATAAAACCAATCAAAATTCTGGAGAGTAAAATAAGAGCTATAAAAGAGGCTTCATGAAGTAACTACAGTGAAGCAACCAGTCTGGCAATTCAAAAGCATTTTTAAAAAGAAAAGTTTTCAGGGTCTTTTTAAACACCTTGTGATCAGCTATTATGCAGAGTTGTCCAGGGAGAGAATTCCGAAATGGTGGACTGGCACTTGAACATACCCAGTCATGTATCTCAACCAAACCAGTTAGATGGGTAGAGAATACCTCCAACTTCCAGTCCTGGAAGAGGTATAAATTCTCAAGATGGAATTAATCTAGGGCACACTGACAATATTGTATAATTTGTGTATGAGCATTGTCATTTTGAATTTCATCTGCCTCTATTTTGGAAGCCAGTGGCGTGAGCAGAGAACTGGTGTTTTGTGATCTCTTATGCTGGCTCCCATTAATATACGGGCTGCCGAGTTCTGCACAATTTGAAGCGCTTTTAGGGAGTGTGCTGGGAGACTACCACTACTATTACTTAACATTTCTATAGTGCTACACAACATCCGCAGCGCTGTACAAGCATACAACAAGACAGTCCCTGCTCAATAGAGCTTACAATTTAATAAGACAAACATACAGGACAAGAGACTTGGTTAAAAGAAAAGAAAGTTAAGACTAGAAGCAGACAATCAGGCATAAAATTTAAAAGCATTTTTAAAAAGGTGGGAGTTTAGATGGGATTTAAACATGGTTAGAGAGGGAGAATGGCACACCAGTTCAGGAAGACTATTCCAAGCACATGGTGCAGCCTGTTGGAAAGCACGGGAGTCTGGAATTGGCAGTAGTGGAGACCAGAATAAAGGGAGTTACAATAATCAAGAGAGAGAAATATGAGATCTTGTAATACTGAATGAAAGTCATCTGGATTCAGAAGAGGCTTTGAGCAACAGAGCATACATAAGGTGTATTGATACATTCTTATCAAGGATTTCACGCAAATTTCTCAGCTGCTTATCAATAGACAACTCAAATACAAAGAAAGATGGTACATTTGAGATTGGGAACCTGTCTAAAAGCATTAGCGCAGATTTTTTTTAGATTTAATGTTAATTTGTTATGCAATAACCAGCATTTGATAGCAGAAAGGCATATAGAGAAAAAGTCAAAGGTAGGAGACCAGGATGACAAAATCAGAGTAAAGATCTGAGTATCATAGACATAGATCTTATAATGTAGCCCCAGGACCACAAGTACTTTACAGAGGGGAATCAGGTAGATGTTAAATAAAATAGCATTAGGGCTGAGTTCTGGGGAACACCCACAGTAATTGAGTACCACAGGGAAACCCTGGACACAATCCTAACCTGTGTACTATTAGTCAGGTAGGAATTAAATCATGACAGAATGATGCCTGATATTCCAATGTCTCCTCATTGTGAAATCAAGACCTGGTGATTCAGGATATCAAATGCTGCCGATAAATACAATAATAATCACATATCTGGTGCTGCTATCAAAGCCCTGTATGAGTGAATCCAGGCTAGATGGAAAGAGTATTTCAGTACTTAATGTTTATGAAAACCAAATTATTAATGGTCAACCACATAATATTCCTCAAGGAACTCAGTCAATTGTTTAAGCACAGTCAATAATTCTACAGGATTATGGGATCAGCAGATTTTTTTTTCAACATTGATCACAATGAGGCCTTTTTAGGGAGGCTGGAAGCTGGTCTTTGATCAGAGACAAATTCACATTTTTGGTATATACCTATTTCTGTCTTCTTTGATGATTTTCAATAAAACAGTGGCACACGAGTTCAAAGGACATGAAGAATTATACATCTTGCTAATAATTTGGATAATCTCAGTGACAGAGCCTGAGAAAAATTGAACCCATTTCACCCAATCTTCTCTAGGCTGAGTGGCTAGTGGCTAGTGGCAAGGCCAAATACGGTCTGAAATGACTGCATAACTTAGTAATTGTATTAGTGAATATAGTAGCATAATCATCACAAGGTATAGCAGCCTTTGAAAGGCAGCTTGCTACACTGTCCAGAAAATTCACGTGAGTTGCTGCTACCTGTGGTAAGAATTCTATGGGAATAATATTAATATAAGCTCTTTGCCTCATTGATCACAACCTTATAAGGAATCTAAGGAGGCTGGATAACTCTCTAGCAGAATAACAGGTGATTGCAGTAATGGCACTCCAGTCTGCGTACAGAGTTTTTTGCAAATTAGTGAACCAAGGGGCCTGCTTCAGATGACACAGGATCACAGAACTCAAAGGGACCAATCTGTCAACCACAGACTGGAGACTGAATGCCAGATACCAACTGCTGTAGTTAAATCTTCTATTGACGAATCGACATGAGATGGCACCAAATGGCCTCTAAGATGATCTGTCTCAATATGCCCATTTTTAGGTGAGTAGGAATTTGAGTACCTTCATATGATGACAGGGTAATATTCAAATTCAGTAGCAGGCAGTCAGACAAGGTATAAGTTTCCAATAGATGTGGAAGTACAATTAAAAATTGTAGTGTTAAGAAACGTGAGAAACGTGAGATCCAACATATTTCCATGATTCTGGGGAGGGCAGCATACAATCTGTTCCAACCCAAAGCATTTAAAAAGATCTCATAGGGAGTTGACAATGGAAATAGGTCAATAAAATCCCCAAGGAGAAAGGTGAAACTTATATCGTACGGATGTGCAAAAGGAAAAAAATGTTTTTGTTTTGCCGGGACCCAAATTCATTTCATTAGTTTCATTGGGGAAACAACCAATTCGTTCATTAGTTTCATTCATTTTTCGTTTGCCATTAAAGTCAATGGGGAAAGTATTTGCAGCCTATTTTTGGCTGCAGAATTGGGGTTTTCTTATCAATTCTGATGAAACTTCTGGGGAGCAATCATCAGAACGAGAAAAGAACTCCAAGGTTCTTAGACTGTGGCAAAGTGGCACCAAAGTGGCATGAATAGCCTAAGGTACTATAAAGGGGCAAAGGGGTACCAGGAGTGGCAAGAGTGCTTTAACAGAGGAGCAAACAACAGCGAGAGTGTCAAAAACACACCACAGCTTCAAAAGAGAGCACCGATAACAGTTGCAAGAACCCTCGAAGGCAGCATGACAGGCAAAGTGGCAAGACAAGTGGCATCAACATCCTACAGCATAATGAAGGAGGAGCATAGCAAGCAGAAAGGTGTCAGAAAAAAACACAATGCGCCAATAAAGGGACAAAGCAGCAGAAAGACTAGCACCAACACACTGAGGAAGCAAAATAGTGGCAAGAACACAACAAGGAGTAGAGTGAGTCATCTGGTGTATAGCAGCAAGGCATAATGGCAGAAAGTTGATAGGGGCAAGACAAGCTGGCAGAGCAGAGGTAGTCAGGTCCCTGTGGTTTTGATAGGGGCAAGACAGGCTGGCCCCGGGGAGAGTTGCCTTTCCTTTGTGCAGGAAAGGGCTCCATAGAATGGGTTCTCCCTTAGAGTGGGGTGGTTCCATTGGCGTCTAGTGAGATCTCGCTGGTCTTTTACAATCTGGTGGACATAGCAGATATACAAACGAGAATTTTGTAGGCCGAGGCGGAGGAGGTTTCCATGTGAATAGTGGTTCAACATAGGTCAGCGGGTGTTAAGAGATAGGCGACACCCGGGGAGAGTTCCTTTTCCTTTGCACAGGAAAGGGCTCCCTGAAATGGGTTCGCCCCTAGACTGGGTCACGAGCCTGGGCAAGTGTGGCAACATGGAGGAGGTTTCCATGTGAACAGCAGTTCCAGTTCAACATGGGTCAGCAGCTACTAAGAGAAAGGCTACACCCGGGGAGAGTTCCCTTTGCTATGTGCAGGTATGTTGTGGTTTGATCTGTCACTTCTTCCTGAACTGGTTCACTGCCAGAAGAAAATGGCATCTTTTTCATTTGTGAAAGATAATTCAACAGAGGGTGCTTTTAGAGCAATAGAGACTGCTATTTGTGAAGCAAGAACTGAGCTGGAGATTATTTGTGAATACCCAGAAGCTATTAACTGTACTTATGCACTTCCGCTGATGACATAGAAAGAGCTCTCAAAAATAAAAAAACTGCTACTCAAGTCCAAATCTACAATATCAACCTATGTTGACTTTCTACCCTACACAGTGCTTCTGTAAACTATGGGAACACAAAGGATGAACTAGAGTGCAACTACCACGAGTTTTCTATGGTACTAGAAACATTAATGTTGGCACCTAAGAAAGATTTAGGGAAATGGCCCATATTATGAAGGTCATGAAACTATTGAGCATATGAAATATGCAAGCTCCAAACATCTCAAGTCAGTTTTTTTATGTTCTTACATTCCAAATGTTGCAAAACAGGAAAAAGAATATTCTGGAAAGAGGTGATGCACAAATACATGAAACTGAAATTAGAAATACTATAACTAAACTCAGACAAGCACAGCGTTAGAGGTCAGGCCCTTGTAGTGATGTAAGGGCTGGACAGTGGACAGAGAGGCACAGCGTTTGGGGTGAGGCCCTAGTAGTGATGTAAGAGCTGGACAGTGGACAGGCAGGCACAGCGTTTGGGGTCAGGCCTTGTAGTGAAGTAAGGGCTGGACAGACAGGCACAGTGTTTGAGGTCAGGCCCTTGTAGTGATGTAAGGGCTGGACAGCGGAAAGTCAGACACAGCATTTAGGGTCAGGCCCTTGTAATGATGTAAGGGCTGGACAGAGAGGCACAGCATTTGAGGACAGGCCCTTATAGTGACGTAAGGGCTGGACAGACAGGCACAGCATTTGAGGTCAGGCTCTTGTATGATGTAAGGGCTGGACAGTGGACAGACAGGCACAGCATTTAGGGTCAGGCCCTTGTAGTGATGTAAGGCCCAGACAGACAGGCACAGCGTTTGGGGTCAGGCCCTTGAAGTGACGTAAGGGCTGGACAGACAGGCACAGCATTTGAAGTCAGGCCCTTGTAGTGACGCAAGGGGTAGGCAGACAGGCACAACTTTTGAGGTAAGGCCCTTGTAGTGACACAAGGACTGGACAGACAGGCATTGCATTTGGGGTCAGGCCTTTGTAGTGATGTAAGGGCTGGACAGTGGACAGAGAGGCACAGTGTTTGGGGTCAGGCCCTTGTAGTGACGTAAGGGCTGGACAGTGGACAGTCAGGGAAAGCGTTTGAGGTCAGGCCCTTGTATGATGTAAGGGCTGGACAGTGGACCAACAGGCACAGCATTTAGGGTCAGGCCCTTGTAATGATGTAAAGGCTGGACAGAGAGGCGCACAGCATTTGAGGACAGGCCCTTGTAGTGACGTAAGCGCTGGACAGTGGACAGATAGGCACAGCGTTTGGGGTTAGGCCCTTGTAGTGACGTAAGGGCTGGACAGACAGGCACAGCATTTGAGGTCAGACCCTTGTAGTGACGCAAGGGCTGGGCAGACAGGCACAGCTTTTGAGGTCAGGCCCTTGTATGATGTAAGGGCTGGACAGTGGACCGACAGCCACAGCATTTAGGGTCAGGTCCTTGTAGTAATGTAAGGACTGGACAGAGAGGCATAGCATTTGAGGACAGGCCCTTTTAGTGATACAAGGGCTGGACAGACAGGCACCGCATTTGAGGTCAGGCCCTTGTATGATGTAAGAGCTGGACAGTGGACAGACAGGCACAGCTTTTGGGGTCAGGCCCTTGTAGTGATGTAAGGGCTGGACAGACAGGCACAGCATTTAGGGTCAGGCCCTTGTAATGATGTAAGGGCTGGACAGAGAGGCACAGCGTTTGAGAACAGGCTCTTGTAGTGATGTAAGGACTGGACAGTGGACAGACAGGCACAGCGTTTGCGGTTAGGCCCTTGTAGTGATGTAAGGGCTGTACAGAGAGGCACAGCATTTGAGGACAGGCCCTTGTAGTGATACAAGGGCTGGACAGACAGGCACAGCGTTTGAGGTCAGGCCCTTGTATGATGTAAGAGCTGGACAGTGGACAGACAGGCACAGCATTTGAGGTCCGGCCCTTGTAGTGACGCAAGGGCTGGGCAGACAGGCACAGCTTTTGAGGTCAGGCCCTTGTATGATGTAATGGCTGGACAGTGGACCGACAGGCACAGCATTTAGGGTCAGGTCCTTGTAGTAATGTAAGGGCTGGACAGAGAGGCATAGCATTTGAGGACAGGCCCTTGTAGTGATACAAGGGCTGGACAGACAGGCACCGCATTTGAGGTCAGGCCCTTGTATGATGTAAGAGCTGGACAGTGGACAGACAGGCACAGCTTTTGGGGTCAGGCCCTTGAAGTGTCGTAAGGGCTGGACAGACAGGCACCGCTTTTGGGGTCAGGCCCTTGAAGTGTCGTAAGGGCTGGACAGACAGGCACAGCATTTGAGGTAAGGCCCTTGAGGTGACACAAGGGCTGGACAGACAGGCACTGCATTTGGGGTCAGGCTCTTGTAGTGATGTATGGGCTGGACAGTGGACAGAGAGGCACAGCATTTAGGGTCAGGTCCTTGTAGTAATGTAAGGGCTGGACAGAGAGGCATAGCATTTGAGGACAGGCCCTTGTAGTGATACAAGGGCTGGACAGACAGGCACCGCATTTGAGGTCAGGCCCTTGTATGATGTAAGAGCTGGACAGTGGACAGACAGGCACAGCTTTTGGGGTCAGGCCCTTGAAGTGTCGTAAGGGCTGGACAGACAGGCACAGCATTTGAGGTAAGGCCCTTGAGGTGACACAAGGGCTGGACAGACAGGCACTGCATTTGGGGTCAGGCCCTTGTAGTGATGTAAGGGCTGGACAGTGGACAGAGAGGCACAGCATTTAGGGTCAGGTCCTTGTAGTAATGTAAGGGCTGGACAGAGAGGCATAGCATTTGAGGACAGGCCCTTGTAGTGATACAAGGGCTGGACAGACAGGCACCGCGTTTGAGGTCAGGCCCTTGTATGATGTAAGAGCTGGACAGTGGACAGACAGGGACAGCGTTTGGGGTCAGGCCCTTCTAGTGACGTAAGGGCTGGACAGACAGGCATTGCGTTTGGGGTCAGGCCCTTGTAGTGATGTAAGGGCTGGACAGTGGACAGAGAGGCACAGTGTTTGGGGTCAGGCCCTTGTAGTGATGTAAGGGCTGGACAGACAGGCACAGCATTTAGGGTCAGGCCCTTGTAATGATGTAAGGGCTGGACAGAGAGGCACAGCGTTTGAGAACAGGCTCTTGTAGTGATGTAAGGACTGGACAGTGGACAGACAGGCACAGCGTTTGCGGTTAG
The DNA here is from genome assembly GCF_901001135.1 of Rhinatrema bivittatum. NCBI lineage: Eukaryota > Metazoa > Chordata > Amphibia > Gymnophiona > Rhinatrematidae > Rhinatrema > Rhinatrema bivittatum. The sequence continues at coordinate 267,065,884 of NC_042617.1, read as the reverse complement.
GCCCTTGTAGTGATGTAAGGGCTGTACAGAGAGGCACAGCATTTGAGGACAGGCCCTTGTAGTGATACAAGGGCTGGACAGACAGGCACAGCGTTTGAGGTCAGGCCCTTGTATGATGTAAGAGCTGGACAGTGGACAGACAGGCACAGCGTTTGGGGTCAGGCTCTTGAAATGACGTAAGGGCTGGACAGACAGGCACAGCATTTGAGGTCCGGCCCTTGTAGTGACGCAAGGGCTGGGCAGACAGGCACAGCTTTTGAGGTCAGGCCCTTGTATGATGTAATGGCTGGACAGTGGACCGACAGGCACAGCATTTAGGGTCAGGTCCTTGTAGTAATGTAAGGGCTGGACAGAGAGGCATAGCATTTGAGGACAGGCCCTTGTAGTGATACAAGGGCTGGACAGACAGGCACAGCGTTTGAGGTCAGGCCCTTGTATGATGTAAGAGCTGGACAGTGGACAGACAGGCACAGCTTTTGGGGTCAGGCCCTTGAAGTGTCGTAAGGGCTGGACAGACAGGCACAGCATTTGAGGTAAGGCCCTTGAGGTGACACAAGGGCTGGACAGACAGGCACTGCATTTGGGGTCAGGCCCTTGTAGTGATGTAAGGGCTGGACAGACAGGCACAGCATTTAGGGTCAGGCCCTTGTAATGATGTAAGGGCTGGACAGAGAGGCACAGCGTTTGAGGACAGGCTCTTGTAGTGATGTAAGGACTGGACGGTGGACAGACAGGCACAGCGTTTGCGGTTAGGCCCTTGTAGTGATGTAAGGGCTGTACAGAGAGGCACAGCATTTGAGGACAGGCCCTTGTAGTGATACAAGGGCTGGACAGACAGGCACAGTGTTTGAGGTCAGGCCCTTGTATGATGTAAGAGCTGGACAGTGGACAGACAGGCACAGCATTTGGGGTCAGGCTCTTGTAATGATGTAAGGGCTGGACAGTGGACAGATAGGCACAGCGTTTGGGGTTAGGCCCTTGTAATGATGTAAGGGCTGGACAGAGAGGCACAGCGTTTGAGGACAGGCTCTTGTAGTGACGTAAGGACTGGACAGTGGACAGACAGGCACAGCGTTTGTGGTTAGGCCCTTGTAGTGACGCAAGGGCTGGGCAGACAGGCACAGCTTTTGAGGTCAGGCCCTTGTATGTAAGGGCTGGACAGTGGACTGACAGGCACAGCATTTAGGGTCAGGCCCTTGTAGTGATGTAAGGGCTGTACAGAGAGGCACAGCATTTGAGGACAGGCCCTTGTAGTGATACAAGGGCTGGACAGACAGGCACAGCGTTTGAGGTCAGGCCCTTGTATGATGTAAGAGCTGGACAGTGGACAGACAGGCACAGCGTTTGGGGTCAGGCCCTTGAAGTGACGTAAGGGCTGGACAGACAGGCACAGCATTTGAGGTCAGGCCCTTGTAGTGACACAAGGGCTGGACAGACAGGCATTGCATTTGGGGTCAGACCCTTGTAGTGATGTAAGGGCTGTACAGTGGACAGAGAGGCACAGTGTTTGGGGTCAGGCCCTTGTAGTGATGTAAGGGCTGGACAGTGGAGTCAGGCACAGCATTTAGGGTCAGACCCTTGTAATGATGTAAGGGCTCGACAGAGAGGCACAGCGTTTGAGGACAGGCTCTTGTAGTGACGTAAGGACTGGACAGTGGACAGACAGGCACAGCGTTTGCGGTTAGGCCCTTGTAGTGACGTAAGGGCTGGACAGACAGGCACAGCATTTGAGGTCATGCCCTTGTAGTGACGCAAGGGCTGGGCAGACAGGCACAGCTTTTGAGGTCAGGCCCTTGTATGATGTAAGGGCTGGACAGTGGACCGACAGACACAGCATTTAGGGTCAGGCCCTTGTAGTGATGTAAGGGCTGTACAGAGAGGCACAGCATTTGAGGTCAGGCCCTTGTAGTGATACAAGGGCTGGACAGACAGGCACAGCGTTTGAGGTCAGGCCCTTGTATGATGTAAGAGCTGGACAGTGGACAGACAGGCACAGCGTTTGGGGTCAGGCTCTTGAAGTGACGTAAGGGCTGGACAGACAGGCACAGCATTTGAGGTCAGGCCCTTGTAGTGACGCAAGGGCTGGGCAGACAGGCACAGCTTTTGAGGTAAGGCCCTTGTAGTGACACAAGAGCTGGACAGACAGGCATTGTGTTTGGGGTCAGGCCCTTGTAGTGATGTAAGGGCTGGACAGAGAGGCACAGCGGTTGAGGACAGGCCCTTTTAATGACACAAGGGCTGGACAGACGGGCACAGCGTTTGAGGTCAGGCCCTTGTATGATGTAAGGGCTGGACAGTGGACAGACAGGCACAGCGTTTGGGGTCAGGCCTTCTAGTGACAACCAATCATAATGCCTCTGTATCGCTCCATGGTGAGACCGTACCTTGAATACTGTTACAATTCTGGTCACCGTATCTCAAAAAAGATATAATTGCGATGGAGAAGGTACAGAGAAGGGCTACCAAAATGATAAGGGGAATGGAATAGCTCCCCTATGAGGAAAGACTAAAGAGGTTAGGACTTTTCAGCTTGGAGAAGAGATGGCTGAGGGGGGATATGATAGAAATGTTTAAAATTATGAGAGGTCTAGAACGGGTAGATGTGAATCGGTTATTTACTCTTTCGAATAATAGAAAGACTAGGGGGCACTCCATGAAGTTAGCATGGGGCACATTTAAAACTAATCAGAGAAAGTTCTTTTTTACTCAACGCACAATTAAACTCTGGAATTTGTTGCCAGAGGATGTGGTTAGTGCAGTTAGTATAGCGGTGTTTAAAAAAGGATTGGATAAGTTCTTGGAGGAGAAGTCCATTACCTGCTATTAAGTTCACTTAGAGAATAGCCACTGCCATTAGCAATGGTAACATGCTGTAGACTTAGGTTTTGGGTACTTGCCTGGTTCTTATGGCCTGGATTGGCCACTGTTGGAAACAGGATGCTGGGCTTGATGGACCCTTGATCTGACCCAGTATGGCATTTTCTTATGTTCTTAAGGGCTGGACATACAGGCACAGCATTTGAGATCAGGCCCTTGTAATGACGCAAGGGCTAGGCAGACAGGCACAACTTTTGAGGTAAGGCCCTTGTAGTAACACAAGGGCTGGACAGACAGGCACAGAGTTTGAGGTCATCCCCTTGTATGATATAAGGGCTGGACAGTGGACAGACAGGCACTGCGTTTGGGGTCAGGCTCTTGTAGTGATGTAAGGGCTAGACAGTGGACAGACAGGCACAGCGTTTGAGGTCAGTCCCTTGTAGTGACGTGAGGGCTGGACTGACAGACACAGCGATTGAGGTCAGGCCCTTGTAGTGACATTAATGCTGGACAATGGACAGACAAGCACAGCAGTTGAGGTCAGATACATGTGCTGATATTATCTGGAGCATATGAGGCAGTTGGAGCTGCTGCAAGGCTTTAAATTGCTTTTTTATTCATCTTGCCATTCTCAGGGGAAATCTGGAAACCTAAGCATAGGCATGTTTATTTTCAAAAACACTAGCATTTCCATCAACTCTGGTGCCAGTCTTCAGCGATGAGGGCTCATGATATCCCCTATCATTGAAAATACACATTCACTGGGCACACTGGTTGGTGGACATGACCGATATCGCTGAGCCACTTTGGCTAGGTGTGGCCAGACAGTGGACTTGTGTGCCCAATATGCCAGCGGATCTGTCTGCATGTCCTGTACGGGCTCTGTGAGATACTGTGTCACTGGCATTTGTGCTGGTATCTCCTTTGCTTGGGTGGGCTGAGAGTCCTTCTTGACAGCTGCTTTTGCTCCAGCCTGTTCCAGAACAGATGCTTTTTTAGGGGCAACATGGCTTTGGCATACTGAAGTGGAGGAGGAAATGCTAGCTGTTGCTGACAGTGCTGCTCCTGCTTGGGCTTGCACTACTCTCTGAAGTGCCTGCTGTTTCCTACTCTGCTTCATGCCTAATCTGTCTCTGCCTGTGGTGCTCCTGTTCACGGATGTTTACTAACAGCAGGTCCTTCACAAATGAGAGACAATCGGACTGTAGGGCAAGTTTCCCTTTCACACGGGGATCACAAACTGTATCAAGCATGGATGTGCGGTCTTTTGTTAAAGGTCTTAATCTCTCTTGCACCTTCTTCTGCAAAATGTCCAGACAATGCAGCACCTCTGCTGTCATTCCCTCTTCCTGTTTAAAGCCCTCCAAATTTTTCTCCAGAAAATTAACTATAGGGATAATGTCAGCCAAGGTGGCACTTCTGGAACTCTGCTCCTCCGTAGCATCCTTGAAGGGCTGCAGGATGTTTACCAGATGACTCATGACTAACCAATCATGATGCCCTAGGGAACTCTGCACACCTATGTCCATTTCCACAGAAATTTTATGAAGGGGTGTCTGCTGCTCCACTAAACTCTGCAGCATCATATAGGTGGAATTCTACCGGGTGCCAATGTCTTGAATGAGACGCTTGTGAGGCATCTCCAAATCAGTCTGCTATTGTCAGAGAACTTGCCCTGACTTCACACTTCTGAGGAAGAACCCTGCTATGTTCCTGCACTTGTGTGTTAACATATGCAGGTATTCATTCTCTTGGTGATTGGACTCTAATCCCAGAGTTGACTTCACTACCAGGTGCAGAGTGTGTGCAAAACATCAGATGTTCTGAAAGTGCCCGCCACATATTTCCTTTACCATGTTTGCACCATTGTCTCTAACAAAGAACCCTGCCTGAAGATTCCTGTCTCGCTGGTGTAGCTGCCAGCCTGCCAGCATCTGATGCATGCTAGAATATTGGCTGATGTATGGGCCTTGTCCATCAGCTGGGTGTTCAGTAAAGCCCACCTCTACCCTGATACTTGTTCACTAATAGAGCTGCTGCCTGCCCCTGCCTCATCCAGGTCCCACCAGTGTGCTGTCAGGGAGAGATAAGAGTGTGCAGCATTCATGGTGGTCCAGATATCATAGGTGAAATGCACGCTGCCCTCTGCCTTAGATAGCAGCGCTTGGATGCGACTGCGACACTGGTTGTACAGGCTGGCGATGACCTTTCTGCTAAATGTGGTTCTGGAGGGGACTTTGTAATTTGGAACTAAGACCTTCAGCAAATGCTTGAAATCCACATTCTCCACTACCTGCAAGGGCTGGTCATCAAGGACAATCATTTCCTCAATGCTCCTGGTTACAACTTTTGAGGCTGCCTGCCTCCTTCCCCGGGATAGTGTTACCAAACACCACCCCATTTCCTCCATGGTGGATTGTCGCATCATCCCCAGATGGCAGTACTGTTGGGTGTTGCTTCTGCATATGATGTATCATGCCAAAATTATGTAGATGTCCCATTTGCTTGCCTCTGCTAATTGCCCTGGCACAATAATTACACTGAGCAAAATGCAGGTCCTCTATCACTTTAAAGTGGCTCCAGATCAGATTTCTTTCATGATCCCTTCTCTTTAGCCTTCGGGGTGGATGCTGGCACTGGAGTTGAAGTAATGGGTGCACCCTGAGAAAAAATGCCAGAGGCATCAGTCACACTCTGTGCCTGCGCTGACTGCTCTTCCTCCCCCTCATCATCATCAGTTTCATCTCTCCCCTGCAGCACTGATGTGGAGGCTAAGACAGAACTAACTTATCCTCCTAAACCTTCTTCAGCTATTACTTCTTCCATTTCTGATGAGAATCCCACACAAGATGATTCTTCATCAAAATCAGAAGCAAACTGTCTGCGCTACATTGTCAGTGCTAAGTAGAGTCTGCTGTCGCACTGCTGCTTTTTTGTCTTGCACTTTTGTCTTGCAAGACTCAGCCTCCCCCTCCCTCATCTCCAAAACAACAGGGTCAGAAACAGGTGATGGCAGTGCATCATCTTTAAATTTCTGTTTTTTCAGGATGGAACTGCCTGCCCCTCCAGAGATTTTAGATTGGAACAGCTCCCTTCTTAACTTTAATGGGGGACTGGCACTGCCTTTTGAAGTGCCACCTCTGCCAGTCCCAATCACTCGTCTACCTTTCCCTGACATCATGGATTTAATATCACTGCCTACTAGGGATTTCAATTAAAAGAATTATTTCTTTACTGGTGAATGAACACCTCTGTACCAATACATGTGAGTCTAGAAAACTACACAGAGATGCACAGTGCAGTGCCTTGATGTATACTACAACTGAGACTGCTGTATGTGCACACAAAAAAACTTTTAATTCTAGAAGATGCCTACTGGGGATTTGGATTAAAAGAACACTGCTGTACCAACATAGGTTTGTCTGGAAAACTGCACACAGAAGCACAGTGCAGTGCCTTGATGCACACTATAACTGAGACTGCTGTATGTGCACACAAAAACATTTTAACTCCAGAAGATGCCTACTGGGGATTTGGATTAAAAGAACACTGCTGTACCAATAGAAGTGAGTCTGGAAAACTACACACAGATGGACAGTGCAGTGCCTTGATGTACACTACAACTGAGACTGCTCTGTGTGCACAAAAAATTGAAATTGCAGAGAAAAGACTGGAAGCCTAAGCAAGCACAATTCCTAGTGATGATGCTTCTTTTTTGAAAATACCAACTCCCAGACAGCCACTGCAACTCTCACACTATCTTCCACCCACACCTGCCTGCAACCTACCCCAGGAGGGTAAGATCAGCAGCAAAATGCCACTGCTGGCAGCTTGTCTCAGTGGGAGAGACAGAAAGACAGTCTGAGTTCAATAAAAAAAATAAAAGTGCAGTAAAAAAAAGCCTGGCTGGCACAGCAGCAAAATGAACAAAGAATTTTCCATTGAAAAAGATATATCAAAGTAGCAAGCAATAGCAATTGAATAGAGATTTGAGACACTCAGACTAGCTCTGAGTAAAGCCAGCTCCCCAAACAACAGCCGAGAGCCCTTACATCACAACAGAGCACTGAGAGCGGTGATTAGCTGCATTAGAAAAATGCTTAGCTCTGATACGTTGCCATTCTGGTCTCCTTGCCAACCTGTCTGACCCACTCTATGACAGGGCTGTGAGGTCACTTATAACTCACAGGAAAAGGCTGGTTTTTGCTATGGATACTCCCACATGGCCTTCTCCTATTTCAAATGGCTGCTAAGAAATCACTGCGAACCAAAAGAATGAAACTAATATGATATGGTTCATTCATGGGGGATCGCCATGCATTTTGCGAACCCACGAATCAAACGAACAGGGACTTATGTGTTGCGGATTGCACATTCGTTGAAAATGAATGCACATCCCTAATATCTAGGGCTAAACTGGATACTAGTTCAATTAATGGGGAGGAATTATAGGCAAACAGACCAGGGGGACAAAAAGTCAAGCATTAATTAAATACATGTGAGGAGAGGTTTCAAGTTTGCTTAATTTTTCCTTATGTAAGATTGCCTTTGCACATATCTCCAGGCTGAATATCATCATGTTGTCATATGAGAAGCTCTTCATGAATGAGCTCACAGGAACTGTAGAGCTGTAAATTCATCTACAGTCTGTGGATCGTTAGTGTCTCTGGAATTTGCCTATTTATTTATAAAATGTATATACTGCCCTCTCCAATCCAGTTGTTCAGGGCAAGTTACAATACTCATACAATACAATAAAAGATACTACAAATCAAGGGGGTTATTTTCTAAATGTTTATCGCATGCGATAAGGCCCTAATGCACGCGATAAACGCCTATCCCATACTTAAAGGGCCTTTTCGCATGCGATAGGATGCAAATAAGCTGGAGGGGAGGGACATTATCGCCAGCAGTAGCGCAGCGAATAGCAGCACCTTTTACTGTGGCACTATTTGTGAGAAAGGGTGCAGCTGGCCGCACTGCAGCCGGCGAAATTGTACCACCGTGGTGCGAACGGCTGTGGCTTTTCGCAGGCCCGCCCCTTTTTTCGCTGGATTCATCATTCTGCGAAGAATGATTAATCTAGCCTCAAATCAGCTAAAAGCAGCTTGAAATAATAAAGCTTTCAGGCCTTTTCTAAATAGTTTAACATCCTTCTCTTTCCACAAATGTTCTGAGAGTGCATTCCACATAACAGGAGCAGCGTATGAAAAAGCTCTTCTGTGTACAAATTGTGAATAATTATCATGATATGATGGGAATGCTAGCATTTGTTCCCTCAGATCATAAGGAATGCCCAGATTCGTACCATTGATACTTACTTCCCACAAACCAAAGAGTTTATGAGTACTCAATGGTTTCAGTTCAAGGGAAAACAAGAGTGGTGAAAGGGAATCTCCCTGAAATATTCTTTACTGTATTTTGATAGTAGGAATAACATATTGTCTAGCTTCATAAGTCAGATGGTGAACAGTCTGCCACATTTTCATGGAAAACTTGAAATAGTCAGGCCAGGATTCACTCTGTATGTTTCAAGACATTTTATTATCCATGAGTCTGGGATATTGTCAAAGGTTGTTTTGTTTTTTTTCTTTATAATCTGTCCATGCTTTCCTGAGGTTTTGGCCTGTTACAGCTGGTCCTGAAGGATTTATTTAGCATCAATGTCTCCTTGGTTCCATTTGCTCCTCTTCTCTTGGGCTTTTGTTCTATCACCATGATGTTACTTAAAATCCAAGTGATCATATACTCTACCTGCATGTATTGCAGTGAAAGCTTGTAGATTGTAGGTAGCCATGTTATTGGTCGATAATTTTTGGGGCAGTTGCTTGGAGACACATTTTTCCTATTATTAACCACAAAGGTGTTAATTCTAGTTGTCTGATCAACTAAATTTTATTTTATCTATATTTATTTATTTATGTATTTATTTATTTCAGTTTATCAGATCTTGGTGGAGAGATGTTACTTGCTTGGGCCAAAATTGTGTACTCCATCAGGGCCAGAGATCTTCCAATTTAGAGGGGTTTTTTTAAACCTGGCTTCCAGCTTTAAACCTGGCTTCCAGCTTTATTGAACTTCAGGCCATGCCATAGTTTTGATGTCTGCCCTTTCCATATTCTCCTGAATGTTGGGTAACCACTCTGCTTCTCTGTTATATTCTATAGCATCCTCAAGTAAAGTTCTCCAGAACATTGCTGTCTCAGCTTTGGTTCTTGGTATTGTAACTGCATTAATGTTCTTTCCCTGTTCCCTACAGAATTGCTTTGGATTCTGTAAATATTTTATCTCCCTTATTTTCTTCATATCGTCACAGCTTATTTTTGTTGATATTTTCAATTACTGGAGCTTATGAATTTAAGATCTTTTTCTGTTAATGTACTATATTTAGACTTGTGATTTTGAATTTTTCTCATTTTTTGTCTTTCATCTCTGAGGCACTCATCTATTGATGACATTTTCACACACAATAATTTTTTTTTTTTTAATCTATACATTTTTTCCCACTGCGGAGTAACTTTTCTCCTTCTGGCCTTGTTTCCTTGTTGGTAGAACTCTTTCAGAAATTATTTTTGCTGTACAGTATTGTATCCAATCTATTTCTGTAAAATCAATTCACAGTGCCTTTATGCAGATTATGGCCTTGTTGGCCTTATTGATCATGCTTTTTACTTTGGGTGTCAGATTTATGTTAGGCAGTCCTTCTCTCTTCTGAATTCCAGCATACATATCTATTTCCATACAAGCCAGGAAGTCAGCTACCAACTTCTCTCTTTCTTGCCTTTCCTCCTTTGTCTGCTTTACACTGCTTTCATTCTCATTTGGTGCACCATTATCATTCTCTGGTTTTTACCCTTTACTCCCTCCAATTTCTCTAATTGATCTGGAACCTTCCACCTGGAGCTCTTTCGCTGCTCCTTACTTGCTCCTGTACCTTTCCTTCTGGTGCTCCATATACAATTCTTATTCACTGGTGTCTCATTCATTAACTGCTCCAATTGCTTTGACTGTTACAACAACCCATGTTTGAAGTTACTTAGCTGTTCTAATATCTTGCTGTGGGTACCTCTTGACTGTTCCTTCACCTCTTTGACTGTTCTTGAACTGGTGCTCCATGGTTGTTCCAGAATCTCTATTCTGATGCTTTTCTCCAACTCTGTTCTTTCACTATTTCCCATTCTCCATCAAGCCTTAATTGTTTTAATTGTACATATTCATGTCCACATTGGTCTTGGGCTCAACTGCCAATTCTCTCATCTCCTGATCTCTCTCCTGCCTTTCCTCTCCCCTTTCCTTCCTAGTTTGTCTTACACTACTTTTATCGTCATATGTTATAGGGATAACAGAAGGGCTGGGCAGAGAGAAGAGTGAGAGTTGGATTCAGAAAGCTGGTAGGTAAGGTAAGAGAAAAAAACCCTATTTGAATGTCTTGAAAGATTTCTTTTTTTAGGAAGTTTAATAGATGTTATTCTTGGATGAGTCACTGAGGACTCAGGTTTCACAGGATTGGGTTGAATGTGTTATTGTATTGGCGTCTGAGATTATGCTGCACTTAACCACATCCTCTGGCAACACATTCCAGAGCTTTATTGTGCGTTGAGTGAAAAATAATTTTATCTGATTAGTTTTAAATGTGCAACTTGCTAACTTCATGGAATGCCCCCTAGTCCTTCTATTATACAAATGAGTAAATAGCCAATTCACATTTACCCCTTCTATACCCTCTCATGATTTTAAAGACCTCTTCATATCCCCCCTCAGCTATCTCTTCTCCAAGCTGAACAGCCTTTCCTCATTAGGGAGCTGTTCCAACCCCTTTATCATTTTGGTCGCCCTTCTCTGTACCTTTTCCATCGCAACTATATCTTTTTTGAGATGTGGCAACCAGAATTGTACACAGTATTCAAGGTGTGGTCTCACCATGGAGCAATAAAGATGCATTATGGCATTCTCCATTTTATTCACCATTCCCTTTCTAATAATTCCTAACATTTTGTTTGCTTTTTGTCTGCCACAGCACACTGAACCGACAATTTCAATGTGTTATCCACTATGACGCCTAGATCTTTTTCCTGGTTAGTAGCTCTAAATATGGAACCTAACATTGTGTAACTATAGCATGGATTATTTTTCCCTATATGCATCACCTTGCACTTGTCCACATCCAATTTCATCTGCCATTTGGATGCTCAATCTTCCATTCTTGCAAGGTCCTCCTGTAATGTATCACAATCTTCTTGTGATTTAACTACTCTGAATAATTTTGTATCATCCACAAATTTGATAACCTCACTCGTCGTATTCCTTTCCAGATCATTTATAAATATACTGAAAACACCGCTCCAAGTACAGATCCTTGAGGCACTCCACTGTTTACCCTTTTCCACTGAGAAAATTCACCATTTAATTCTACTCTGTTTCCTGTCTTTTAATCAGTTTGTAATCCATGAAAGGACATCGCCTCCTATCCCTTGACTTTTTAGTTTTCATAGAAGCCTCTCATGAGGGACTTTGTCAAATGCCTTCTGAAAATCCAAATACACTACATCTACTGTTTCACCTTTATCCACATGTTTATTAACCCCTTCAAAAAACTGAAGCAGATTTGTTAGGCAAGACTTCCCATGAGTAAATCCATGTTGACTATGTTCCATTAAACCGTGTCTTTCTATATGCTCTACGATTTTGATCCTTAGAATAATTTCCACTATTTTTCCCAGCACTGAAGTCAGGCTCACTGGTCTATAGTTTCCTGGATCGCCCCTGGAGCCTTTTTTAAATATTGGGGTTACATTGGCAACTCTCCAGTCTTCAGGTACAAAAGATGATTTTAATGATAGGTTACAAATTTTAACTAATAGATCAGAAATTTCATTTTTGAGTTCCTTCAGTACCCTAGGATGCATACCATCCGGTCCAGTTGATTTGCTACTCTTTAGGTTGTCAATCTGGCCTACTACATCTTCCAGGTTCATGAAAGCGGCTTCCAGCAGCCCCGCCGGCGAAGGTACATGAACGCCCGTCCAATTTGGGCACTTAATGCAGCAAAGGCGCTTGAGCGCACGCCATGACCTGAGCGCCCGGATGGACGTCCGAGGTCACAGCATGCGCTCATGCGCCTTCGCTGCATTGAGCGCCCAAATTGGACGTGCGTTCATGCACCTTCGCCGGCGGGGCTGCTGGAAGCTGCTTTCGCCGCCGGCTGCCCCCGGGAGGCAGGGAAGCCGCGGTGGGTGCCTCTGGAGGAGGGGAGAGAGGACTGGGGCTGCTGGAAGCATGCAGTAAGTTTACTTTTGTTACAATTTCTATTTGCTTTAATAACATGTCGAGTCGATTTTTGCCCTGTGCCTTGCTTCGGGAGGGGGGGAGAGAGGACTGGCAATCCCCGATGCCCGAGCGTAGGAGAACCATCCACTTCCTGGTACCTGTCATTTCAAATGTCATTTGAAATGACATTTGAAATGACAGGTACCAGCGCACCCAGGATACTGTATAGACGCTGTATAACGCTCTATACAGTAAAATGGATTGCGTTTCATGGACGCTTCATGGACGCGCTTTGGACGCAGCTTGCATTTGCGTACTGTATCGAGCGGTATGTGATCCGAACTGTGCGCTCGGCAAACTAGCGGGCGCCTGGCACTGCCACACTTTTTCTTACGCACCATTACTATATTGGCCTGACAGGGAGATTGAAATGTACACTGGAAAATGAATGATGGTGACATGCCCACAACACTGCCGGGTCGCTGACCCGTTTCCTCTAAAGTTTTCCTACCTGCACTAGAGACCAGGCAAATGATGGGTACAAACTGTGCTTAAAATTCACGTGACAGAGGGAAAATTAACCACAACATTAACCACCAATGTTGCAAAAGCAATGATGCTGCCCTGTTGAACCCTCGAAGAACTGCCTTGCTTTGAAGTTAACTGCCATTAGCTGAGCTAAAACTCCTGGAAGAGCAACCGAGGCCCATCCCAGAATACACCTATCGAGATAGATTATATGTATGGACTTGAACAGATAGAATGTTATTGGCAGACACCTGACAAGCTAGCATGTTCCTGTCCTCATCCATGGGACTAACTGTGCAATACTAAGGCTCAAGAGAATTCAGCAATCTTTTGGAAGATATGATAAGTAATGTAGCTGATCAACTCTATGGCACTGCAAACAAGAATCGTTTGGGCATCTGAAGGAACAGTGCCCCTGATATGATAAGTAGACCAAAAACTGACAGTAATTTCAGAACATTGTCACTGCACTGGGATGCAACGTGTGCATGCTATCTAACAGGCCGATACAGTAAGGGCACGTAAGAAAAAGTACGGCAGTGCCGGGCGCCTGCTTGTTTGCCACGCGCACAGTTCGGATCACATACCGCTCGATACAGTATTTAAATTAGACGCAAATGCAAGCTGCGTCCAAAGCGCGCCCATGAAGCGCAATCCATTTTACTATATAGAGTGCTAGACAGCGCCTATACAGTATCCTGGGTGCGCTGCTACCTGTCATTTCAAATGACATTTGAAATGACAGGTACCAGGAAGTGGATGGTTCTCCTACACTCGGGCATCAGGGATTGCCAGTCCTCTTTCCCCCCCTCCCGAAGCAAGGCACAGGGCAAAAATCGACTCGACATGTTATTAAAGCAAATAGAAATTGTAACAAAAGTAAACTTACTGCATGCTTCCAGCAGCCCCAGTCCTCTCTCCCCTCCTCCCGAAGTGCCCACTGCAGCTCCCCTGCCTCCTGGGGGCAGCCGGTGGCGAAAGGGGCTTCCAGGAGCCCCGCTGGCGAAGGTGCATGAACGCACGTCCAATTTGGGCGCTCAAGCAGCGAAGGTGCATGAACGCACGTCCATCCAGGCGCTCAGGTCATGGCATGCGCTCATGCGCCTTCGCTGCCTTGAGCGCCCAAATTGGACGTGCATTCATGCACCTTCGCCGGCGGGGCTGCTGGAAGCCGCTTTCACCGCCGGCTGCTCCCGGGAGGCAGGGGAGCCACGGTGCACGCCTTGGGAGGAGGGGAGAGAGGACTGATGCTGCTGGAAGCATGCAGTAAGTTTACTTTTGTTACAATTTCTATTTGCTTTAATAACATGTCGAGTCAATTTTCGCCCTGCGCCTTGCTTCGGGAGGGGGGGAGAGAGGACTGGCAATCCCCGATACCCGAGCATAGGAGAACCAGGCCACACCATGTTACTTGCTTGCTCCAACCCACCCACTTATTTGACTGGAGCCTGCCTATTGCTGTCACATCCCTCTAACGCCAGGGTCAGGGTAGGCGGTAAATTAGTGGGTTAAAGACGTGGCAAAACAGTTGGTTAAAAAGGTGATAATAAAGGTGATAATCGCACATTACTGTATGGGAGGGAATAGCTAATCCGATCGTTTACATATCATATACATGCCGCGGGCAGAAAGGGATACGCGTCGATTTAAAGAAGCGGTAAGGATTGGTAAAAACGGATAGTGAATTGCGGGTTAGACTTACGCGGCCAAATTGTGGGTACAAAGCGGGTTAGAAACAGGGTAACCGCGGCCGCGCTTTACTGTATAGGCCTGTAAGTGAGGAACACATCGCTTCCTGCTGGGGGGAGGGGGCAGGCAAAATTCCTGAAGGTGATGAGGGCCTGGATGCCATAACTGACCTGCTACAGGAAGAAAAATAAAAAGATGACACTCAGGAAATGCTGACATGTAAGAGCTAAGTGTGGTAAAGCTGACTGCTGTCTTCTGAGGATTTGACTCAGGACCTTCAGATTATGAGACTGACACACTGCCTGCTGGGCTAAGAAGGCTCTGGGACCCCCCCAGTACTGAAGTCCCAATGGAATGGTAAATGTTTTAACAAGTCTTATCAGTGCTGGTTGCCATGTGAAAGTAAGAAAATTGGGTTCGCTGTCCTCTGCTGGCCAGGCACATGCCCGATCGGCCTTTATGAAGGTAGATGAGAAGTATTCTACTGTAGCCACACTAGCTTAAAAAAAAGCAGGCACGAAGAGAGAATGACTTGAAACTGCCTGTATGATCTGATATTAAGCAGATGAATAGATATACAGCTAATAAACATACTTAATATGTCTGTGCGCCAATGCCAGAAGTATGAAAACAAGGCTATATAAGAAATAAAATTACCTACAAATTCAGGAAAGGGTGTGAAGCGATAATGGTGCAGACAGCTGGTTCAGTCAGTTACTTTGGCTGTTGCATATGGCTGCCAGAGCTCGAAAACTCAGTGTGCATCACCTCCCAGGCTCATTGCACATTGTCCATGTCTCTCCCAGCTTGGGTATAAAAGGCTGAAAGGACTCGATGAGGAGGTGCTGTATGTATGGTGTGTGCTACACAAAATGGGGGCTAGTTATCCGTGCCCTGCACACTACCTATTAATTACTACACGCCAGGGCTCAGGCTGTAACTAGGGGAAAAAAAGGCAATTAAAACACAAATCCTACATGTTTTACAGATCCACTGCAGGTGACGCTCGTTGCCAAGCCTGGGTGCAGTCTTGTATCTGGGCTTCAGTCAGCAGTGATTTTTCTGTGACACACGCTCTATGCAGCCAAGGATCTTATGAGCTATTCCCTCGCTGCAGTCACCTATCTGGCCCCCACAGATCATCAGGTGCAGTATCCTGGTAGAGGTAGTTAAGACAAGAACTAAAATGGAATTCAAAAGCTTGGAATAAACACAGTGGATCCCTAGAGCCTAAAGGATGTAAATGAAGATCTAAGGGACTACCTGCACTGACGTGGCCTTCCCAGAGCAGCAGTTGCAGTTCTTGAACGGCAATTACTACGCCCACAGAATAAAATAATTAGGACCGTAAATAAAGCTTGCTGGGCAGATTGTATGAACCATTTGGGTCTTTTTTTTTTTTTGCCATTTATTATGTTAATTACCAGACGGAGAAATGGATACCAACCAACCAGCTGATCAATGCAATCCAGAAACTTGCAATTAGGAAATATCATTATCTTCGATCCCGCATCGTGATGACCTGCGGCCTTGGCTTGTGCTGCGCCACTGGTGCACTGCCAATTTATTTCTTTATATGCCACCTAGTTACCTACACACATAACGCAACTGAATGAAAATTTGTGTTTCGTTTGGCCCTCACCTCTCCATCAGCAAGATGAAAGCTCCACAATGGCAGTGATGCCAGGGTACCTGGCAGCAGATTGCCAATCCTTTCTGCTATAATGCCTCTCTGCATATAAAAGTTTCTTTTTTTTCTTTAATCTGCCCTGAGACCAAACTGGGAAAGGCAGAATATCAAGTGCTCATGAATTATTAATAATAGTAAATACCATGTGTACAACCCTCCACTGGCAGCTCCTACCTGCTGTACTCCCTGCCTTCCCGAGTAGTCCGGGGGGGAGGGGGGCCACTCCCACCTTTCTGCCATTACAAGACATCTTTTGTTATCTCAGTGTTAATCTCTCTTTTGCCTTCTCTTCATTCCAAGTTGCATTTTATCCCTGTTTTATTGTAACTGCTACCTTATTCTTCTATCACTTGTTAATGTTTTTAAGTTATTAAGTATTTATTCTGTTGTCACACCTTGTTATTTGTAAACCGGCATGATGCGACTCCCATCGCGAATGCCGGTATATAAGAAATTTAAATAAATAAAATAAAGCAATCTCAGTGGGGCTTTGACTGGAAAGGGGCAAGGGAAAGGGGCAAGGCTACACAGAGGAGAGCACTGCGGTGATAGCCCATGCCCTGCACCCTCCTCAACCTGCATGCGCACACAAAGAAAATACCCCAAGCTTGCCCACTAGGGCATACATATTTACATATTTGCAAGCGGGTGGCTGCTGGGAATGCTTGATGCCCTGCGCCTTGCCCTGAGTCAGGGGGTAAAGGAGGAACCCGGTTGCCACACCAGACAGTTGCGCTTCCCTGCCCTGTACTATGCTGTCTCTGACTTTGCTAGGCCCGGGGGGGGGGGTAGTCTTGAAGGAGGTAGTTTGCCTCAGAAAATATTGCTGAACTATTTCTCCCTTTCTTCACCTCACAGGCACACCATCAAGCTACCCCAGTGGGCCCACTCCTCATCTTGAGGCTGCAGAGTTACAAGCAGTTATCCCCCTTCGCCCAGCTATGGCCCAATGCACCTTCCCTCGTCAAGTCATTGCCCCCCCAATCCTTCGGCTCCTCCTCATGGCAAGAGAACAAAATTCTGCAGAGGGTCAAACCGCACCCCTGGCCGCACAATCAGTACTCACGAGATGTCTGTCAGCCCAGTCCTCCTGAAAATGGCCACTACTGAAACTATCCCAGCACAGACGCAAAGTGCCCTTCTCAAAGATGGCCCCAGGAGGTGACGTGGCCACTACCTGTAGCCCTGTGCAGGAGCCGGATCTAATGAGCCTGCGGACTGCCGCCTGGCACCAGGTACTCGATCCAGTGAGACCTCACCCATACACGCCAAAGCTTGGCTGAGGCTGCCCCTTGCTTGGAGGCCGCAGAATGTCTGCCTCTGGGCCACACGCTGCTGCTTCCCAAACCCCCAGCCCAGGATGCCTTGGCTTTGTGACTGCCTACACCCTGTTCCCTGTAGCAACTGCTGGGAAGGCTCTGAACCGCTCACTTTGCTATCCTTGCGCGGGGTGGGGGCATTGACTCCCTTGCTGTCTTGCAGTGTATAAGGCCTAGTAGGGGAAGGGAGGATCGAGGCTCCTTGTGTCATGGGCCCACTAAGCAATGTACATGCATCGCAGGGACACCAATTGAATTGGCTGGAAAATCAAACCCTCTTACATGCCTGCCGAAATGGAAGGGCCCCTCCCTCCCTTTCTGCCTCATGGAAGGCCAAGCCAACCACACACCCGTGCTCCCTGTAGATGCGCCACCATCTCAGCAGAAGCTACAAGGGGCAGACTGGTTTTATTTTTTGTTTGCTTCTGGCACCGGAGCTGCTGCAGTAAGAAGAGGGGGATTTTTATTCCTTGCCCTACCATCACAAGCACAAAAGTATGCCACTCCTTGCAAGGCCACCGCCATAAGAGCCCCAAATCCAGCCATGTGCATGTGTCGGACTGCTTGCAGGGATGGACCACTGCTTCTCCTCATCAACAGGAAGATGGGTCAACTGGGGAGGGACCACGGCTCTAAGAGGGCCAGTGGTTTCCAAGAGTGCATGCTGCAATCCGGGCCTTCATGCCACCTGGTGTCCCTCCCCCCCCCCCCCCATAGCACACTAGCTTGCCTGTAGAAAGCAGGATCCCTGAGCCAGCAACGCTCCCCCGACTGCTGGCTCACTCAGGTCGGGACAGCTGCTGAAACGACCAAAGGCCAAAGGCCTATGTCAAAGAAAGGGCTTAAAGAAGGCCAAAGGTAGGCCATGAGGGGGGAGTGGGAGGAGCACACAGAACGCAAGCCCTTACATGAAAAAAAACCACCGAAAGAAGAGGCTGGTGGGAGGACTGGTTTAAATTGAGCTCACTGGTGTTACAGTTTTGGCTGCAGTGCAACCGCCTCACCACCAGGGGTCCCTCTAGTGCTGGCTTTCCGGACAGGCCCAGTCCATCTTATCTGTCCACTCTGTGCTCTGGGTGTGTCCTTATAACCCTGCCTGACAGTTGCCTCGGTGCTTCGGCATCGAGCTCACCTGGGCTCCCTGCTCTAGCCTTGCGCGGCCTTCGGGCCTCCTTCCTCGTTGTTCTCACCTGGCCTACGGGCCTTCTGACCTGCTTGCTCTGCTTACGGTGTGTGGCCTACGGGCCTTCGGTGTGTGTGTGGCCTACGGGCCTTCTGACCTGCCCTGCCCTGCTCTGCTCTGCTTATGGTGTGTGGCCTACGGGCCTTCTGTCTGTGTGTGTGGAGCCTATGGGCCTTCTGACCTGCCTTGCCCCGCTTATGGTGTGTGGCCTACGGGCCTTCTGTGTGTGTGTGGCCTACGGGCCTTCTGACCTGCCCTGCTCTGCTTATGGTGTGTGGCCTACGGGCCTTCTGTCTGTGTGTGTGGAGCCTACGGGCCTTCTGACCTGCCTTGCCCCGCTTATGGTGTGTGGCCTACGGGCCTTCTGTGTGTGTGTGTGGCCTACGGGCCTTCTGACCTGCCTTGCCCCGCTTATGGTGTGTGGCCTACGGGCCTTCTGTGTGTGTGTGGCCTACGGGCCTTCTGACCTGCCTTGCCCTGCTTACTGTGCCCTGACCCAGCCTGAACTTAGACTCTGCTCATTGCCGCCTGCCCTGACCCAGCCTGAACTTAGACACTGCTCATTGCCGCCTGCCCTGACCCAGCCTGAACTTAGACTCTGCTCATTGCCGCCTGCCCTGACCCAGCCTGAACTAGACACTGCTTATTGCTGCCTGCCTTGACCCAGCCTGGAACCAGACACTGTTTCTAGCTTCCTGTCTCTCTCCACCTGGAGCCACCCTGCTGGGTGGTGTTCACGCCTCCTGATCGGAGCCCAAGCGTAACAGTATGCCGAAGCCATCAAATTTCCAGGGGAAGAGATGGTCTGTGTCCTGCCGGTGAGTCAACTTTTTCACTAATTCAAGATGCCTCCTTCTTTAAAGTTTTATACCTGCAATTCCTGTCAAACTTTGAATTATCCAAGCTATCAGAACTGTCTAGCCTGTGAAC
The DNA here is from genome assembly GCF_901001135.1 of Rhinatrema bivittatum. Classification (NCBI taxonomy): domain Eukaryota; kingdom Metazoa; phylum Chordata; class Amphibia; order Gymnophiona; family Rhinatrematidae; genus Rhinatrema; species Rhinatrema bivittatum. The sequence goes on along the minus strand of NC_042617.1, from coordinate 267,046,461 downwards.
TTGTTGGTCAGGAACACTGGTCATGCAATAATTGCAACAAGAAAAATGTCTCTGTCTATCAGGAATGTTTGAACTGTCTGGCTCCTAAACCAGGGTGGTGGAAATGCTCCTCTCTTCCGTGTTTGTTACCACCAGGCAAACCCTGCCCCCGGTGTTCTGCTCTAGGACCAGCTGTGCCATTAAAAAAAGCTATCAGCTCTCCTAACCAGTATTCTGTTTCTGGCTCAACTAAAACAGACATTTTTGCTGGCAGTTTGTGGATAGAAAAACCCAGGACTTACCTGGCCAAGAAGGCTTCTGTGACACCAGTGCTAGAGCCTCAGGAACAGGTTTCTCTCAAACGGAGAGAGTTGATTAACTCTAGCAGGGCTCTGCTGCCCACAGTTGCTGTTGAGACACTAACGAGCACATTCCCTAGACGTCCTAGAACTGCCTGTGCCTTCTCTAAACTGCTCCTCCAGAAACAAAATAAGGAGCCTCAGAGTGTGGCTCGAGGTATCAAGCCCACAGCAGTGCTACTTGAGTCTTCTATGTGCACTGCTTCAAACCTTGCTGCTCTGCCATCTGAGCCTGCTGCCTCGCCCCAGGAGGGGGCCAAGCCTGCTGCCTCGCCCCAGGAGGGGGCCAAGCCTGCTGCATCGCCCCAAGAGGGGTCCGATCCTGCTACAACGCCCGGAGAGGTGTTCCAGCCTGCTGTTTCATCCCGAGAGGGGCCTGAACCTGCTGCACTACCCCGAGAAGAGCCTGCTAAACCGGTCCTGCTGCCACCCCCGGAGGGGCTCAAACCGGTACCACTAACAGACTTTCTAACTCAGCCATCTGAGCCTGTTGAATGGCTCCAGCTGTTGTTGCCCTCGGAGGGGCCAGATCTCATCTTTGAGTACCCCCTGCTAAGATGGGACCCAGGAGGAGGGGGAGGCCTTGAGGAGGGGGTACTGTTACAGTTTTGGCTGCAGTGCAACCGCCTCACCACCAGGGGTCCCTCTAGTGCTGGCTTTCCGGACAGGCCCAGTCCATCTTATCTGTCCACTCTGTGCTCTGGGTGTGTCCTTATAACCCTGCCTGACAGTTGCCTCGGTGCTTCGGCATCAAGCTCACCTGGGCTCCCTGCTCTAGCCTTGCGCGGCCTTCGGGCCTCCTTCCTTGTTGTTCTCACCTGGCCTACGGGCCTTCTGACCTGCTTGCTCTGCTTACGGTGTGTGGCCTACGGGCCTTCGGGGTGTGTGTGGCCTACGGGCCTTCTGACCTGCCCTGCTCTGCTTATGGTGTGTGGCCTACGGGCCTTCTGTCTGTGTGTGTGGAGCCTACGGGCCTTCTGACCTGCCTTGCCCCGCTTATGGTGTGTGGCCTACGGGCCTTCTGTGTGTGTGTGGCCTACGGGCCTTCTGACCTGCCTTGCCCTGCTTACTGTGCCCTGACCCAGCCTGAACTTAGACTCTGCTCATTGCCGCCTGCCCTGACCCAGCCTGAACTTAGACTCTGCTCCTTGCCGCCTGCTCTGACCCAGCCTGAACTAGACACTGCTTATTGCTGCCTGCCTTGACCCAGCCTGGAACCAGACACTGTTTCTATCTTCCTGTCTCTCTCCACCTGGAGCCACCCTGCTGGGTGGTGTTCACGCCTCCTGACCGGAGCCCAAGCGTAACAACTGGCCCTCCTCCCAGCCTCTGTAAACCTGCCCAGAGGTGGAGCACCTCCACTACTGTGGCCTTGCCCCCTAACTTGGGATGGGGGTTAGCTCCTGTATGTGGGTTGTTGTATTTCAATTCATTTTCATATATCTTGAAATAAACTACACATAACTTCAAGATTCTAAAGTCACTCTCCTTGTTCAAAAGTGCTCAAATAACAGAGCCCTAGATATGAAACAGATAATTCACATTATATACTGATACTTTTTATTTTGTTTCAAAAATAGCAAATGTATAAGAAGATGAACCAGAAGTTATTAAAAGCTCCATAGCAAAATATTTAGCCAACTTTGATACAATATATAGGCTTAAGTATCTAACAGGTAACAGTAAAGCTTTAATTCACTGAGCAGATGATGCTTCTTACAGGCATTGTTGTGTTGAAATACGGAACTGCAAAGTAACAAAATCTGAGTACAATTTTGTCCTTCACTCTTTGTGAGTAAGCAAAGTGCTTTAAGATCAGATCACCGTCTGTTTAATACTTTCCTGCAGGGGAGGAGAGGGGGCAGGGAAGGAAAAAAAACAACAAAAAATAAATACCTGAGTATGTAGTTTACATGAAAATATCAAGACCAATTAACAGTCTGGATGGAACAAAAACAAAAAAACAAAAACCTTTCTATCATACAAACATACTGTAGCAATAGCCAGCACGTGCAGTCGGCTTCACTGAGACACTAGTGACCTGACGTACTGTTACATCCCTTTAACAACCTAAAACATACATCTGCAGTGCTTGAGCATGGCTGTTCTAGGATTCCTTGCTCCTATCGTCTCGGCCTACTAAACAAACATCATCCTTTACATGTACCCAGCATGCTGCAAAGTAAAAGGGAATTGAAAGCTCAGAATCTTGAACGAATTACTCAACCTTCCAAACCTAAGCTGAAGGTGAGTTTCAAATCCAGGAACATTTGGGTGGCTCCTGTCCCAGAGAGCTTACCATCTATGCTGAGGCAAGAGAAGTTGAAGCAAGTTACCCAGTGATAGAGAGTGGCAGAAGCAGGATAGGAACCCTGGTTTCTCTGACTCTTAGTCTGCTGCTCTAACCATTAGGCTATTCCTCCATGAGCAGGGGGGGGGGGGGGGGGGGTCATCGGACAGCTGGATAATTCTAGCTGATGGCAGTATTATTTCATGGCATTGCTTACATACAGGACATAATCTGTGCTTCACTTTCTGTTTTCTCTCTGGTATAACCAGGGGTACAAAAAATAACTTTAGCCAATGACATTTTATCATTAAATGGAGCAAACAAGAAGGGAGTTAAAATGCTGTGAACCAGCAACCATTAGCTTAAGCTAAACAAATTAAAAAGGGAAAGTAAGCACTAGGAAGCCAATATTCAGAAATGCAGGGAAAGGATACGTTATCAAGGATATTCAGCGGGATAAACATCCAGCTGAAAATACATGAATAAACATATCTGGGTAACATTTCCCACATCACTTTTAAAGCTAATCAGCCATGCTTATCTGGATACAATTGTACTGAGATCCCAGTGGCGCAGGAGGTTTTCAAGGGTGCCGGGTGAGCTTGAGGAGGGGGCCACAACAGCTATGCACTGAGAAAGCACAGAAGGGGGCCGGGGGTGACCTCTCCTTGGGACGATGAGCCTGCAACTTTATGGCCATCTTTTGGGGAGCTTGGGGAAGGGAGGGGAAGATCAGACACAATAACCAACATTGTTTGGGCATTTAGTGGGGTGGGGACCGAGCTTGCAGAGCCACTAAATTCTTTTTAAAAAAAAATGTCTTTTTTTGGCACAACAGACTGTATAATTTGAATATAGCCCGCTACAATAAAGTTATCAGGGTGCACATACCCAGAAAACTTTATGCCAACTCTAAAGCACATCGTGACATAACCAAATAACTTATTTGGATAACTGAATATTGGAGTTAGCCAGATAGTCATCCAGCTATGACAACTCCATCCTGGAATACCCCCAGAAGGTCTCCAGTGTATCCAGAGACTTTTTTTTTTCTGGTTAATCACTGGACAGCATTTAAAGGAGCCAAATATTCAAACCTTGAGGTTTGTCCAGCTAACTCAAAAATTATCCAGACAAATAGATTGCCTAATAGATTTACTGGGTGTTACTGATTATGAGCGCTGTCTTCTAGCAGGGATTTACTGGATGTACCACAACCAGGGAGGAGGAACTCTTGGTTTGCTTTTGAATACTGGCTCCTACACTAGCATACCACATAAGAACATAAGAAATTGCCATGCTGGGTCAGACCAAGGGTCCATCAAGCCCAGCATCCTGTTTCCAACAGAGGCCAAACCAGGCCACAAGAACCTGGCAATTACCCAAACACCTAGAAGATCCCATGCTACTGATGCAATTAATAGCAGTGACTATTCCCTAAGTAAACTTGATTAATAGCAGTTAATGGACTTCTCTTCCAAGAACTTATCCAAACCTTTTTTGAACCCAGCTACACTAACTGCACTAACCACATCCTCTGGCAACAAATTCCAGAGATTTATTGTGCGTTGAGTGAAAAAGAATTTTCTCCGATTAGTCTTAAATGTGCTACTTGCTAACTTCATGGAATGCCCCCTAGTCCTTCTATTATTCGAAAGTGTAAATAACCGAGTCACATCTACTCGTTCAAGACCTCTCATGATCTTAAAGACCTCTATGATATCCCCCCTCAGCCGTCTCTTCTCCAAGCTGAACAGCCCTAACCTCTTCAGCCTTTCCTCATAGGGGAGCTGTTCCATCCCCTTTATCATTTTGGTTGCCCTTCTCTGTACCTTCTCCATTGCAACTATATCTTTTTTGAGATACGGCGACCAGAATTGTACACAGTATTCAAGGTGTGGTCTCACCATGGAGCGATATAGAGGCATTATGACATTTTCCGTTTTATTAACCATTCCCTTCCTAATAATTCCTAACATTTTATTTGCTTTTTTGACTGCTGCAGCACACTGAGCTGACGATTTCAATGTATTATCTACTATGACGCCTAGATCTCTTTCTTGGGTGGTAGCTCCTAATATGGAACCTAACATCGTGTAACTACAGCTAGGGTTATTTTTCCCTATATGCAACACCTTGCACTTGTCCACATTAAATTTCATCTGCCATTTGGATGCCCAATCTTCCAGTCTTGCAAGGTCCTCCTGTAATGTATCACAGTCTGCTTGTGATTTAACTACTCTGAATAATTTTGTATCATCTGCAAATTTGATAACGTCACTCATCGTATTCCTTTCCAGATCATTGATATATATATTGAAAAGCACCCCATGCTTCAGTTTACTCCACTGTACTTCAGTAACAGAAATAATAGTCTAATGCTGCACGCCTTCTCCCCTTCCTACCTCAGAGGGCGGGCTGCGTGGCTCAAATACTAAAAGGCCTAGAGGTGGCCATCCACACAGTTTGGGAGCAATATGACTGCAGAACATAGTGGGAGTTTATTTGAATGAAATGTAAAACATAAAATCATATCAAATCCGATTTTAAAGTTTGTTACATATAATGTACCTCATCTGAAATTTATCATATAAAATGTGTGATATTTGAGTAGGGCTGCTAGGACGCTACCACTTGTGCACAGTCTGACATTTGCAAATATTTCAAATTAGTAAACAATCTTAGTGTTCAGTCATTATACTGGTTTCCATTAATTTAACACATGTTGCTTAAATCCTGGCCAAACACTTTTTTTTTGTGCATGGTAGCTTGAGAAATGTACTTTATAATAAATAATAATTGTGCTAAGTTATTATTGACTTTAGTTTACTACATTCAGCAAACTAATGAATTCACAACATTGGATTTTAACTTCAGCAACAACAAAGAATTCACAAGTATGGCATTTAGTTTCTTGTGTATATGATTTCATGAACACATTACAACAGCCTAGGACTGAAGTTATCATATAGGGAGTAACATAACATCTAGCTACTTATGAACCTGGATTTGGTGATTCCAGTTATATATGTTTGCTTCCCATTGGAGACTGGAAGCCCCATGTTTTAAAATGCTAACAATGGAAGAATACAAAATATGGAAGGAAATGAGAAATGCAATGTTTAATTCAGGCTTCTAGAACAAAAATGATAAAGATTTTTTTTTATGTGATTGCGTGTGAAGAACAGTGAGGCAATAATATCTGATGCAGATACATATTTTTTTTGTGATGACAGTCATATATTGCAATTGTAGTTTATGAAAAACAAGGTGAGTCAGCTCCACTCCCAAAAGCCAGCTTCCCTATGATGTTAACAATCTGATTAAAAAAAACATGCATCTTTTCAACAAAGGCGGGAGGGGATCTTGTCAAAATGTTTAAAAAAATAACACCTTGTAAAATACATTTTTTTACATCAAAATCTGGTTTCAGAAGTGCCTCGCTTGAGATTGTTACTCAGAAACTCATCATGTTCAAAACTTAAGTTATTATGAGATCTTGAAATCATGAGCAGCTTCTCCTTATTAGTATAATCTTTTTTGACTGAAGTTTGTGGTACAATCAACCTGTCCATGGGATCCTCTTTGTTCTCTAATTTCATATAACCCTTGCTGTTGCTGCGGTCCAGTCTTGGCCAACTTGGATGTTTTCTTTGCTCAACATGGACTGTAAGTGTAGAAGGGCCCCTCTCCAAGTCCAAGGATTTTGAATGTGAAGAGAGGATATGCAAAGATGCATTCGACCCAAACTGTTTCCTGGCAGCACCAGGGGATAAAAGTTTTCCAGTGCTTGAGTCAGGAGTCATGCAATATTTGGATTCATTGGAGAGTGGTTCCATGATAGAACAACTTCGCAGCAGCACTGCACTGCCAGGTTTGTAGGATTCATTGACATCCGTCGAAGGAACAGTTAAGGAATCCATCGACAGATTTCTAGGCTGGCTCTTATTGATTTCAGAGTCCTCAGTAATGCTGTCAATATCTGGTTCATCAATCACACAGTTGTTAAGTTTAATTACTGGGAGTGTGAATGCATTAATGGAGGAGGATACAATTGATTTGGTTTCACATTTTTTAGAACTACTATTCCTGTCATCCATCGCTTTGCTGGGGTAAGAGTGGAGGCCAAAGACTGAGCCAGAATGCTCAGACAGCAAGGGTGGTAGAAGACTGGTAAAGTTCCTACTTTGACTCAAGCCACTGTCATCATCCTCCATGGACCTACACCGTTTAAAACTATTACCAAAGCCTGAAAAAGAAGCAATTGTATTTGCAGCCAAATTAGAAGCACAGTGGTTATCATTATGCCTTACTTCTGTTTCTCCAAACAAGCCAGCATAGGCACCATTGAGATGCTTTTGCTCCTTGATTCGCAAAGTATGGATATCTATTACAGTCGAATATATGTCTCTCATGTGGATGACTTTGGTTTCTTTGTCTCGATTTTCATGAAGAATAGCATTAGCACAAATAAAGATAAATATCCCTATTCCCATGGTGAAAGGGCCTAGCATTTTCATTTTTTCTGAGTGTAAATGCTGTTCAAAGAAGCGGGCCATTATGCCACCTTCTCTCATGATTTGGGTATTATTTGACAGTCTAACTTCTGGTGCTAGAAAGTCTTCCTTCTGTGGCCAGTATCCAAGGACAGCCATCGCAATTCCAGCAACTGAGATCAGTACTCCAAGAATAAGGAAGAAGCCAGATGGGGAATAGAGTCGAATTTTTCCTCTGACAATTACTACGTCAGCCCTTGGCCGATGCCTCACTGGTTTCTTCTCCTCGGGAGGCGGTGATGCGGAACGAGATAAATGATGTTGCGATCTGGCAGAGTCTTGCCTCTTTAAGGCTGCCAGTCCTGTTATTACCCCACCAGTTGCTATCATAGTTCTGTATTCTAACCTAAAAAGGAAACAATGAGATAATGTGTGTTAAAATTTAAATTATATATATATATATCTAAAATTCTTCCAACACATCAAAATATTACTTTTTATTAAAATGCATAAGTAAATCTGTGGAAATGTATTTATAAGAGCCTTCCCTCAGTGACAATCTGTGGCTGTACATACAACTAAACCTGATTTGTATCCTTCCAATATATATATAGAAAGATAGATAGAGAGATATATATACAAAAATCTCCACAAGTGCTAACCACTCCTGTATTTCTATGGTTATGACTGGTATGGCCACAGGGCTCATTTGCATACTGGTCACTAAAACCCTGGCACTGCTCAATAAAGAAAAAATGTACTGGAAGTGTGGGAGAGAGAGATAGAAAGAGAGAGAGGGGGAGAGAGCGAGAGGGCCCTGACCTTCCTCAGAAGGTGTAATCCAGATCAGCGATTCTCAACCTTTTCCCTGTCAAGACATACCCAATGGACAATGCTCACATGTGTGACCCACCACCCACAGCAATCCACAGCTGAACCAAAAATAAAGCCTCGGTATTATTTTTACTGTTAAGAATGACACTAGAAAAATAAGAGTACTCTCTCTGAACATAAATTACATAAAGTTTTGTACAAGCTGTGTTTTCTGTCCCCTTGTGAGGCCACCAACCATTTTTCTTCTGCTGCCACTTTCGGGCCCAACAGGGGAAGATAGAATCAGTTATCACTGATCCAGAACAGAAAGAGAATTGCCATTTCTTGCTGGGCTCTGGCAGGAATAGAGGGCAAGAACTGTGTCCTACCGAGCCCAGTGGGTGAAGAAGTCTGCCTTGTGAACCATATAGCTTTGCGCACTCTCCCCTCCCCATCCAACACAATTAAAAATTATGCATTTATAATAGATTTCACTCACACAACAAAGTGTAACACTCTAGAGAGGGAAATAGTCTTATAGCTATTTACCACAAAAACATATCAAAGACTAGACTAGAGACAATATCATAGGCATTTGCTCACGGTAAACCTTTAATCCGCTGTCTCTCGCCCTCAATGGGCCGCAGGCAGTAGTCAGCCTGTGAGCTCGAAGGTTTTTAATCATCTATTGTCTCATGTCTACCCAACCAACAATCCAAACATTTTTCTGGTAGTTTTATATATGTGAAACATTAAAGTGCAAATTGTTAAAGCATCTCTTCAAAAATCACTCAACCGGCTGATTACCCACAATTATTAATCAAAAATACTTAGCCACAGAATGGTCAATCAATCATTTGGAGTAATTCAGTTATTCAACCCCGACATGGTCCATGTTTCGACTCTAAACGAGTCTTTTTCAAGGGGAGTGAATGTCACGGCTCTCTGTATCACCGGTAAGGAAATTTTTTTTCTCATTTAGTTCCGGAACGCCAGAATCACATTTCTCCGGTTTGCAGCATGGCGGTTCACGCCTTTGTGATACAGTGATACGGTGATACAGAGAGCCGTGACATTCACTCCCCTTGAAAAAGACTCGTTTAGAGTCGAAACATGGACCATGTCAGGGTTGAATAACTGAATTACTCCAAATGATTGATTGACCGACCATTCTGTGGCTAAGTATTTTTGATTAATAATTGTGGGTAATCAGCAGGTTGAGTGATTTTTGAAGAGATGCTTTAACAATTTGCACTTTAATGTTTCACATATATAAAACTACCAGAAAAATGTTTGGATTGTTGGTTGGGTAGACATGAGACAATAGATGATTAAAAACCTTCGAGCTCACAGGCTGACTACTGCCTGCGGCCCATTGAGGGCGAGAGACAGCGGATTAAAGGTTTACCGTGAGCAAATGCCTATGATATTGTCTCTAGTCTAGTCTTTGATACGTTTTTGTGGTAAATAGCTATAAGACTATTTCCCTCTCTAGAGTGTTACACTTTGTTGTGTGAGTGACTATTTGAGAGGTGTTTTGCTTCTGTTTAGTGTTTATAATAGATTTTACATGAAAAATTACATTAAAAGTATAGTCTGTGGTACAAAACATATCATTTACATGTATATTATATTTATATACACAACTGTGGTGTCAACCAGAAAACCCTACAAAAAAGAAAAAAAGAAAATAAACTTTAAATCCATATGGTATTAGGCCTATTATAAAATGTTCAGTGTGGGCTTAGCACTTAGAAAGCCATGATAAAAGAATTATAAAAAATATAGTAAACTTCCATACCAAAACAACACTAACTGCCAGCACAGAAACAGTTAAACTACCTATGAAAAGGCAGCAGTGCTAATATTACACCAGGCCCTAAAACACCAATACACCTCATATTAGGCAAATAGAACAAGCCAGACTGCTATAAATCCCTACAAATATACTACATGCTGCCAGAATACCTTACCTCGGTCATACATGCAGAACTTATGCAAAATACAGAATAAAAAGTGTATAATTATAAACAGATACATACAGACAAATTCTGAACTGGAAACTACAACAAGCCAGATTCATTATTTAGTACAACAATAAACTAAGTGAAAAAAATCAAATAAAATCAAGAAATATAAAATCAATAGTAATAGAATCAAACTTATTAAAAGAATACATTTCATAACGGCTGAATAGAATAACATAAAAAAATTAAAAACTCACAAAATTGTTCTAAACACCAATAAAATATTTCAAAACAGCAGACACAAACAAACATTAATTAAAACAAATAAGGATAAAAAAAATCCCCTGTTGCCCATACCTGGGACCATTTCATTTCCAGCTGCCCTCAGATTGTTTTGAATTAGCAAAAGGAAGGGAGTGGGGTTGATGCTCAAACCTTTTCCTCTTTTTCTCATGTATGCACATACACTCTCCCTCACTCTGACATGCTTAGTCTTATACACACACACACAGATGGACTTTTAATCTCATGTGCTCAGTCTTACACATAAACACGCCCATAGGCTGTTTCTCACTCTCATATGCTCAGTGTAACTCAACCACACACACAAAGGTTGTGTCTCAGTCACATGCTCAGTCTCACACAGGGACCTACACACACACACATATAGGCTCTCACTCTCACATGCTCAATTTCACACAGACACACACCTACAGGCTGTGTCTCACTCTTATGTGCTCAGTCTCACACAGATACATTCCCACAGACTGTCTCTCACTCTCACGTGCTCAGTTTTACGCAGGCATACAGGCTGTCTCTCACTCTCATGTGCTCAGTCTCACACAGGCATACACAAAGTTTGTGCCTGACTCTCATGTCCTCAGTCTTACATACACACACAGGTTGTCTCTCACACTCACATGCTCAGCCTTACAGAGGCACACAAACAGGCTGTCTCTCACTTTAACATGCTCAGTCTTAGACAGACACATATGCTGTTTCTCTCCTCCCTGAAGTACAAGTGACAGTAGCAGCTTCAGCATATCCTCCTCCAGCCCCTGTGGCTGATGGGACTTGTCCTCTTTCTTGGCACCCTGGGGGTTGACACTGCTCCTTCTCCTCAATTAGTCCCCATGCCTTTGCCTGCTTATGACAGAGGCATGGGCTCTTGCTCCTGCGTGGGTCCATTTTAATTCCTCTTCCAGGCTGTGCTGATAAGGAGAGGCCATACTGCATGCACGGCCTCCCATCCCCAACCCAGGGCGCTCTTTCTAGATGGCTGCTTAGTGCTACAATCGGCTCTGCTGCTACGTTCCGCCCAGTCTTGAAAATGCTGATGACCTGGCGGAGGAGGAGGAGATCTCTGCATTCCGCAGGAGCACAAGAGGGGGAGAGAGGAGTAGCCATACCAGCAGGAGACCAGGGAGCATGGTATTCTGGCCGCAGAGGTGGTGACAGACCAGTTGAAAATCACTGATCCAGATCATAAGACAACAGAACAAACGGGATAAAAGAAAAAAAGAAGCTGAGGTGATAGAATTAGGGAAAATGGACAGGAAGTAAAGTGATGGAATCAAAGGATTCAGTGAGGGAATCTGTTGGCCCATTAGATTACCGAAGGGTTAAAGGGACTCTTAGGGAAGATAAAGCCATTGCAGAAAGATTAAATGAATTCTTTGTTTCCGTGTTTACTAATGAGGATGTTGGGGAGATACCAGTTCCAGAGATGGTTTTCAGGGGTGATAAGTCAGACGAATTGAACGAAATCACTGTGAACCTGGAAGATGTAGTAGGCCAGATTGACAAACTAAAGAGTAGCAAATCACCTGGATCGGATGGTATACATCCTAGGGTACTGAAGGAACTAAAAAATGAAATTTCTGATCTATTAGTTAAAATCTGTAACCTATCATTAAAACCATCCATTGTACCTGAAGACTGGAGGGTGGCCAATGTAACCCCAATATTTAAAAAGGGCTCCAGGGGTGATTCGGGAAACTATAGACTAGTGAGCCTGACTTCAGTGCTGGGAAAAATAGTGGAAACTATTCTAAAGATCAAAATCATAGAGCACATAGAAAGACATGCTTTAATGGAACACAGTCAACATGGATTTCCTCAAGGGAAGTCTTGCCTAACAAAATTCATAAAGATTAAATCTAATGCATGCCCTGCTTTATGAGTAGGTTTACTTGATATTAACTGATATCCAAGCACTTCTAAAGAATCTATTAAAATAGAGCATGGAATATCTAATGGAGTAACATCCATATGTAAGTTAAAATCTCCTAAAACTATAGATGCTTCATTTTTTTAAAGGGGTTAATAAACATGTGGATAAAGGTAAACGGATAGATGAAGTATATTTGGATTTTCAGAAGGTGTTTGACAAAGACCCTCATGAGAGGCTTCTAAGAAAACCAAAAAGTCAGGGGATAGGAGGTGATATACTTTTGTGGATTACGAACTGATTAAAAGACAGGAAACAGAGAGTAGGATTAAATGGTCAATTTTCTCAGTGGAAAAGGGTAAACAGTGGAGCGTTTCAGGGATCTGTACTTGGACCGGTGCTTTTCAATATATTTATAAATGATCTGGAAAGGAATACGACGAGTGAAGTTATCAAATTTGCGGATGATACAAAATTATTCAGAGTAGTTAAATCACAAGCGGATTGTGATACATTTCAGGAGGACCTTGAAAGACTGGAAGATTGGGCATCCAAATGGCAGATGAAATTTAATATGGACAAGTGCAAGGTGTTGCATATAGGGAAAAATAACCCTTGCTGTAGTTACACGATGTTAGGTTCCATATTAGGAGCTACCACCCAGGAAAAAGATCTAGGCATCATAGTGGATAATACTTTAAAATCGTCGGCTCAGTGTGCTGCAGCAGTCAAAAAAGCAAACAGAATGTTAGGAATTATTAGAAAGGGAATGGTTAATAGAACAGAAAATGTCATAATGCCTCTAAATCTCTCCATGGTGAGACCGCACCTTGAATACTGTGTACAATTCTGGTCACCGCATCTCAAAAAAGATATAGTTGCGATGGAGAAAGTACAGAGAAGGGCAACCAAAATGATAAAGGGGATGGAACAGCTCCCCCTATGAGGAAAGGCTGAAGAGGTTAGGGCTGTTCAGCTTAGAGAAGAGACTGCTGAGGGGGGAATATGATAGAGGTCTTTAAGATCATGAGAGGTCTTGAAGGAGTAGATGTGAATCGGTTATTTACACTTTTGGATAATAGAAGGACTAGAGGGCACTCCATGAAGTTAGCAAGTAGCACATTTAAGACTAATCGGAGAAAACTCTTTTTCACTCAACGCACAATTAAGCTCTGGAATTTGTTGCCAGAGGATGTTGTTAGTAAGTGTAACTGGGTTCAAAAGGTTAGGATAAGTTCTTGGAGCAGAAGTCCATTAACTGCTATTAATCAAGTTTGCTTACGGAATAGCCACTGCTTTTAATTGCATCAGTAGCATGGGATCTTCTTGGTGTTTGGGAACTTGCAAGGTTCTTGTGGCCTGGTTTGGCTTCTGTTGGAAACAGGATGCTGGGCTTGATGGACCCTTAGTCTGACCCAGCATGGTGTTGGTGTTTGCGGTAGTTGTGGGTGGATCCTTGAGCCGGTGGCAGATGACCATGCCCCCGGCAAAAGATCCTGAGACGGACCACCGGTCAGGCTCAGAGTATGGAGACAGACACACACTAGTTCTTTTATTAGACAGTATAAGGAGCCACCAGAGGTGGCATTAGTGAGCTGGAATGCCCAGTTGGGCTGTAGTCCCTCAGATACTGGAACAGCGATCCTGGATGACTGAGCTGTAGAGAAACTGAATATAGTGAGTAGGCAGGGTATGCAGAATTCAGGAACAGAACCTTGATGGTAACACTTACACAATAGTCTCTTAGAAGCAGCCCAGGAGCTGGAAAGAAGTAGGCCCTCGAGGAGCGAGTACCTGGTTCCAGGGAACGCTCTGAGAGAGAGATGGTAACTCACTGGTGTTGTAGGCAGCGATGACTTCCTGGCAGAAGTAGTATTCAGTAGCAAGTCCGGGTACGTGGGCCCTCAAGGAGCGAGTACCGGTTCCAGACTGCGATCTGAAAAGCAAAGAGAAACGAGGCCCCCGAGGAGCGGGTACCCCTGGTAAGTCCGAGGAGGCACAGTAGCTAGGAGCATAAGAAAACCACTCCGATCCAACTCCATTGCGTTGGAATCCAACTCCTTACTAACTCGATAGCGATTTCAGAGACCTTACATATCCGGTGGAGATGGCGTCACCTCAGGGGGACGCCCCTGAGGTTCACGCCACTGCTGGTACTTGAGTCGGGGGCCGTGCTGCGCATGCGCCCTCAGGCTGCTGGCAAACATGAAGGAGTGTGGTGTCTAGCCGGTCTAGGGACGCCGGAGGAGAACGGTATGATGACGCCGCGGCAGCCAAACTTCCAACAGACAAAGAGGGAGTCACCAAAGAGGTACGGTGGGCATAGTGGAGACGGGCAGCGACAGTCGCAACAGTACCCCCCTTCAAAAGGCAAATTCCTCTTTGGGTACCAGGTTTGGGTTTTGAAGGATGCGAGATGTGGAACTGACGAGCATCTCTTTGTCCAGAATATTGGTCCGAGGCTCCCAAGAGTTTTCTTCGGGGCCGAAACCTTCCCACTTCAGAAGGTATTCAAAAGTATTGCCTCTTTTACGAACATCCAGGACCTCTTTGACTTTGAATTCTACATCATCTTCTGCATTGATGACAGGTGGAACTTGAGGTTTGGAAGAAAATTTGCTGAGTATGAGTGGTTTCAGAAGTGAAATGTGGAAAGTGTTATGAATACCAGCAGCAGTGGATAGAGGTTCTGGGACGTCATTGAACTTCATTGGAAGTGGCGGTGTTGGGGAACGTCCATAGCCCACTTCAAATGATGACACAGTAGTGGATCTTTCAGCTTGATGAGGGGACTCCTTAAGTCTTCCACTAGATGTCTGAGAATGAAGTTGCCTTCTGCTCCTGAGTCCATCGGGACAGGAGTCTGAACCGTGACCGGTCCGTAAGTCAAAGAGACTGGAAGTGCAAGCGGAGGAGAGGGCGCGGTATGGCCTAAGAACTGTCCTCCTGCAGGACTTAGGCCCATCCGTTTTCCGGATGACTGGGACATGTAGAGACATTATGGCCGGGCTTACCACAGTACATGCAATGGCCGTGCTTTTTCCGAAGTCTTCTTTCTTTGGAAGTTAGATGTCCATGACCAAGTTGCATCGGTTCATCTTTATCAGCAGCAAGAATTACTGGAACCATCCGAGGTGCGGATATAGAACTAGCCTGTTTCAACCCAGGTAACACCTTAGGCCGGAGTTCCTTCACCTTGTCCCGGAGCCGGTGATCAATCTGAGTAGCCAAGGCTACTAATTCGTCCAGCGAGTCAGGTGTTTCATGAGCAACCAGCTCGTCCTTTAAACGGGTATCCAGGCCTCTGCAAAAGAGTGTCTTGAGACATTTGGGATCCCAGCGAAGTTTTGCTGCAAGAGTTTTGAACTTGATGGCAAATTCAGCCAATGAATTGCTTCAATTCCACCAAAGCAGAACCAGCTACAGCAGTTCCAGCAGGGTCATTGAAGATGGATTTAAACAAGTCCATAAATCCTTCTATATCCTGCAATATGGGGTCCTTGTGCTCCCACAAGGTAGATGCCCAAGACAAGACCCTACCATCCAGGTATGAAAGGATGTAGGTGGTCTTGGAAAGAGCCGTAGGAAATAAAGATGGCTGTAAGGCAAAGTGCATGCAGCACTGGTTTAAGAAGCCCCGGGCCTTCTGAATTTCACCGGAAAAGCGGATTGGAGCCGCCAGTGGTACAGCAGTTTTTAAAGTTACCTCCTGTAACTGACCTTCTTGGTTGGAAGCTGTGCCTTGAACCTTCTGTGTGTGTAGCTGATGAAATGCTGAAGTAAGTTTCTCCAAGGCGTCTTGCTGCTCCACAATGCACTGGGCCAGGCCCGGTATGGCCTGCAAGGCATTAAGTTGGGCCGGATCCATGGAGTTAGCAATCTGTTGGTGTTTGAGGTAGTTGTGGGTGGATCCTTGAGCTAGTGGCAGATGACCACGCCTCCAGGGAAAGATCCCGAGAGGGACCACCAGTCAGGCTCAGAGTATGGAGACACACACTAGTTCTTTTATAAGACAGTAGATGGAACCACCAGAGGTGGCAGTAGTGAGCTGGAACTCCTGGCTGGGCTGTAGTCCCTCAGATACTGGAACAGCGATCCTGGATGACAGCGCTGTAGAGAAACTGAATATAGTGAGTAGGCAGGGTATGCAGAGTTCAGGAACAGAACCTTGATGGTAACACTTACACAATAGTCTCTTAGAAGCAGCCCAGGAGCTGGAAAGAAGTAGGCCCTCGAGGAGCGAGTACCTGGTTCCAGGGAACGCTCTGAGAGAGAGAGATGGTAACTCACTGGTGTTGTAGGCAGCGATGACTTCCTGGCAGAAGTAGTATTCAGTAGCAAGTCCGGGTACGTGGGCCCTCGAGGAGCGAATACCGGTTCCAGACTGCGATCTGAAAAGCAAAGAGAAACAAGGCCCCTGATGAGAGGAAACCCCTGGTAAGTTCGAGGAGGCAGAGTAGCTAGGAGCGTAAGAAAACCATTCCGATCCAACTCCATTCCATTGGAATCCAACTCCTTGCTAACTCGATAGTGATTTCAGAGACCTTAAATATCCGGTGGAGATGATGTCACCTCAGGGGGACGCCCCTGAGGTTCGTGTCACTGCTGGTACTTGAGATGGGGCCACGCCGCATGAGCGCCCAAGGGCTGCTGGGAAACATGGTGGAGTGCGGTGTCTAGCCGGTCCGGAGACGCTGGAGGAGAACGGCACGATGACGCCACGGCAGCCAAACCTCCAACAGGCAAAGAGGGAGTCGCTAAAGAGGTAAGGTGGGCGTAGTGGAGACATCGGGCTGCGATGATCGCAACATAGGGAGATGAAGTGGAAGCTGTAAGGAAGGTAAAGAGGAGGCAAGAGGTTCTGGGGATAAAGGAGTACATATCAAAAATTATAGAGGAGGGGATACCATTGGTGGGGGGGTTGGGGGAGAGGAGAATACATGAGAAAAAACAGGCAGGGGTGGTAAGTACAGAAGAGTGGCGGAATCCACATCGGGGGTGGGGGGGGAAGGTGGAAAATGAGGTTAAAAGACAGGAAACAGAGAGTAGGATTAAATGGTCAATTTTTTCAGTGGAAAAGGGTAAACAGTGGAGTGCCTCAGGGATCTGTACTTGGACCGGTGCTTTTTAATATATATATATATATATATATGATCTGGAAAGGAATACGATGAGAGGTTATCAAATTTGCGGATGATACAAAATTATTCAGAGTAGTTAAATCACAGGCAGACTGTGATACATTACAGGAGGACCTTGCAAGACTGGAAGATTGGGCATCCAAATAGCAGATGAAATTTAATGTGGACAAGTGCAAGGTGTTGCATATAGGGAAACATAACCCTTGCTGTAGTTACACGATGTTAGATTCCATATTAGGAACTACCACCCAGGAAAAAGAACTAGGCATCATAGTGGATAATACTTTAAAATCGTTGGCTCAGTGTGCTGCAGCAGTCAAAAAAGCAAACAGAATGATAGGAATTATTAGGAAGGGAATGGTTAATAGAACAGAAATTGTCATAATGCCTCTGTATCACTCCATGGTGAGACTGCACCTTGAATACTGTGTACAATTCTGGTCGCCGCATCTCAAAAATGATATAGTTGCGATGGAGAAGTTACGAGAAGGGCAATCAAAATGAAAAAGGGGATGGAACAGCTCCCCTATGAGGAAAGGCTGAAGAGGTTAGGGTTGTTTAGCTTGGAGAAGAGACGGCTGAGGGGGGGGGATATGATAGAGGTCTTTAAGATCATGAGAGGTCTTGAACGAGTAGATGTGACTCCGTTATTTACACTTTTGAATAATAGAAGGACTAGGGGGCATTCCATGAAGTTAGCAAGTAGCACATTTAAGACTAATCGGAGAAAATTATTTTTCACTCAACGCACAATAAAGCTCTGGAATTTGTTGCCAGAGGATGGGGTTAGTGCAGTTAGAGTAGCTGGGTTCAAAAACGGTTTGGTTAAGTTCTTGGAGGAGAAGTCCATTAACGGCTATTAATCAATTATACTTTGGGGCGGATTTTCAGAGCCCTGCTCGCCTAAATCCGGGCGGATTTAGGCGAGCAGGGCCCTGCGCGCCGGTGCGCCTCTGTTCAATAGGCCTACCGGCACGCGCAGACCCCGGGACTCGCGTAAGTCCCGGGGTTTGGCGAGGGGGGACGTGTCGGGGGGCGGGCCCGGTCGGTGCGGCATTTTGGGGGCGTGTCGGCAGCGTTTTGGGGCAGGCCCGGGGTGTGGTTATGGACCGGGCGGTCCGGGGGCGGGGCCGCGCCCTCCGTACCCCGCCCCCAGGTCGCGTCCCGGCGCGCTATGGGCCCGCTGGCGTGCGGGGATTTACTTCTCCCTCCAGGAGGCGTAAATCCCCGACAAGGTAAGGGGGGGTTTAGACAGGGCCCGGGCGGGGTGGGTAGGTAGGGGAAGGGAGGGGGAAGGTGAGGGGAGGGCAAAAGAAAGTTCCCTCCGAGGCCGCTCCGATTTCGGAGCGGCTTCAGAGGGAACGGGGGTAGGCTGCGCGGCTCGGCGTGCGCCGGCTATACAGAATCGATAGCCTTGCGCGCGCCGATCCAGGATTTTAGCGGCTACGCGCGTATCTACTAAAATCCCGCGTACTTTTGCTTGCGTCTGATGCGCCAGCAAAAGTACGCCAATTCGCGCGGTTTGAAAATCTACCCCTTAGGGAATAGCCACTGCTATTAATTGCATCAGTAGCATGGGATCTTCTTAGGGTTTGAGTACTTGCCAGGTTCTTGTGGCCTGGATTGTCCACTGTTGGAAACAGGATGCTGGGCTTGATGGACCCTTGGTCTGACCCAGCATAGAAATTTCTTATGTTCTTAAGAGAGAAAAGAAATTAAGTTCAGACCAGAAGAAAGAAAAAAGACAAAGGCAGACACAGGTTGCTGAGTATATCTACATTTCTCCTGTGGATGACACTCCCCCCCCCCCCCCCCACTTCAACCTGCAAGAAAAACAAATCATGAAAACATGTATGGTAACTGCTGCTCACTGCTATGATTTGTCATCTGATAGATAAATCTGTGGGAAGGGAGTCAGATTCAACAAGAAGACTGACTGACGATTATGCCCCGCTGCTTTTTTCATAGAAACATAAGGAGGTAACAAGCTGTAAGGTTCATCTGAACAGAGCAGAATGCTGTTTTAAAGAACGACTCACTAAACTCCTCCATGCAAAGTTTAACAACTCATAATCCCCTTTGAAGTGGAGCTAATATATCTCATATTTCTTACTACATTCAGTGATGATGCTCCATTTCAAGTGGTGTCACGGTTAATAAAGTTTGGGGGGGGGGGGGAGAAAGTTATGTCATACATATTTAATTGTATACTTTGTCCGATTGTTGATGTCCTTTTATGTGTTAAAACTGTTTTCTCTTCAATTGTACACCACACCTTGTAGCCTCACTGGAAGAGTCAGTTTATAAATCTGGAAATAAAAAATAAATAAAATTTTTCTGTATGTAACATTCTGCCGAGTTTCAGGAAAAACCATTTATAACTGGATTCTATATTGTTTAGTCCAGCGGCTCTCAACCAATGTGTCATGAAGCACAGGTGTGTTGCTAGCCCGGCTGCAATTTGCACATCATTGGCCCGGCTGGGTGACTGACGGTCAGCCAACATGGAGCGAGGAGTCTGCGGCACTGACTGAACTCGCGACGTGGATCTCTCCCAGTAGCTTTCTTTTGTTTCATTGGTTCCACGGCATGCACACATTGCCGTGACACTGTCGCACAGCCAATAGAAAGGCTGAGTGTGTTAGTGTAAGGCTCTGGGCAGACGCAGCGTCACTGTGCATCAGAAGGGGTTTGAGAGACAGGACTAGAATTTGACCTGCCTGGGGCCAGCAGTGAAGGAAAGTGGTGACTGCCGAACTCTGGGCCAACTCTGCAGTTTGGCTAAGCTGAGAAGATAAGAAACAGCAGAGTTAGCCTGGGTGGGGCCAGAGGAGGAGGAAGACAGCAGCAGCAGCTTTAGGCCAAAATAAGAGATGGGAAGCCTGCCTGGAGCAGAGGTAGTAAGTGGCTCCATTTTCTTTTCCTGAAGGTCAGGATGGAAGAGTCTGTAGGGAGAGGTGGTTAAGCCTTAATGGGGAGGGACCTGGAAAAGAGAGAGAGTGAGAGAAAACCGGGGGTTGAGGTAACAAACTAGCTGGTAGTTTGGGGGATGAGCTGGGGGAGTGGGAGGGTGAGCAAACTGGGGGATCAAACCTGGGGAGGGAAAGGGAAAGACAGTAAGGTGGGAGAAGGATCATATATGTGGGGAGGAGTAAGAGTGAACTGGAAGAGTTGAGCCTGAGAAGAGAAATAAAGTGAATGGGAGCCTGTCTGGGTTGTAGGGGTGTGTGTGTGTGTGTGTGTATGTATATGTGAATGGGAGCCTCTCTGGGTTTTGTGGTGTGAATGGGAGCATGTTGGAGCTGTGTGTGGTGTGAATGGGTGCCTGCCTGAATTTTGTTGGTGAATGGGAGCCTGCCTGGGTTTTGTGTAGGTATGTGGGAGCATGCCTGGTTGTGTGTGAAGGAAGTTAGTGCCAACTCCACTAATTCATGACTGGAAATCAAATTTTTTCTGGTATGGGGAGTGGGAATTTTTCCATCCTTATCAGATTTAATTACTGGAAGGTCAATATTCAAAAGTCATTTAGACTCACAAATTAATAATCTAAATGGCAAATCTGGAATATTCAGCCACTTATCCATCTCAATTATAGCTGGATAAGTCATTATCCGGCTATAATTTAGCTGGATAAAAAAAAAAGAGAGGCATTCAGGGAGCATTTGTGGGAGGGGTTCAGTTATCCGGCTAACCTAGCTGACTTTCAATTATATCCAGTTTGCAGGGTCATTCATCAAAGTGCATTATGGCGTTAACACCCGCGATAGTTATCACGACGCAAATGCAAATGTATTCAAATGGAGAGGGGTTTGGGCAGGATTAATGAAAATGAGGGGTGTTATTGCATACTTTTATGAGGGAGAGGGAGGGAGGGAGGGGGAGACAGAGAAAGAGAGAGCCTCTGGGATGGCATACATAGAAGTCAACTATTTATATTGCTATAGGAGGACCAGCTAGTAACTCAAGGTGAGGTTTTAGTGGTAGTGTAGGGTTTTGGGGCCAGTTTTACATGCAGAGTGAGACATATGAACAGAACAGTACACCTCAGTGAAGATTTGACATCATTTGGAGTGAGGAAAGTCACACAAAGATGAGATTTCTACAATGTTCTCTTACCCTATGTTGCGTTGGAGGTGGACCCTTGGGCTGAGGTGGGGTTGACGCAACCTGTAGGTGAGGACCTGCGGGTCCCCACCATCAGCAGGTGGAGTGGGCTGAAGCTAGAAGCAGCTGGAGCTTCACCTATACCAGCCCTCGTTCCCCTTGGGTTGAGCCTTTGGGTGCTGGGGCCGGCAGGACTTAGGTGGGTCTTGAGATTAGCTAGAGATGAAGAGTAATTCAGCCCAGAGACAGCAGTCTGTAGATGGCGCAATTCTATCCTGGACTGGATTCGGTACGGAGGCTCAGGTGCCAAAGGAATAATGGGGAACTGGAGGCACCCAAGCAAAGGAAGGCCTAAGCCTAGAAAGTCCACGTCCAGAGGATAGGCGAGGAGAGGCGTCACTGACAGCCTAGGTTCAGAGCCGGCAGTGAATGTTGGGATTACTACCTGATAATCCCCTTTTCCTTAGTGTAGACAGATGGACTCAGTACAAATGGGATAGTATCCGCGTGCTAGCAGTTGGAGACGGATCTGACGTCAGCACGGGGGCATATATATCCCCACAGGAAGCGTAGCTATTCAGTAATCTTCCTTGCAAAAGCTGTTATAGTGTACTGACGCACAGTTAAAAAGTGAAACAGGATTCCCCTGACCGATTGATAGTAGCTGGAGACCGCCAGCATTCCCAACCGAAAGGCGTGGACACCTGGTAGAGTGTACGCTCTCATGGAAACAGAGGACATGGCTTACCTGGAATCGGTGATACCCATGTACGCAGGCAGCTGGGCGGGATGCTGAGTCCATCTGTCTACACTAAGGAAAAGGGGATTATCAGGTAGTAATCCCAACATTTCCTGGCGTGTAGCCAGATGGATTCAGTACAAATGGGATGTACAAAAGCTTTACTCCCCACCTGGGCGGGAGGCTGCCTGAGGCCCATGTAACACCGCCCTGGCAAATGCTGAGTCCTCCCTGGCCTGGACATCCAGGCGGTAGAATCTGGAAAAGGTATGGAGGGAGGACCATGTCGCCGCTTTACAGATTTCCGCAGGCGATAGCAGCCTGGATTCCGCCCAGGATGCCGCTTGAGCTTGGGTAGAATGAGCCTTGACATGTAGAGGCGGGGTTTTTCCAGCCTCTACGTAAGCTGCCCGGATAACTTCCTTGATCCAGCGGGCGATGGTGGGCCGAGAGGCCGCTTCACCTTGTTTCTTCCCGCCGTGCAGGACGAACAGATGGTCCGTCTTTCGTAGGTCTTGTGTAAGTTCCAAATATCTGGGCAGCAATCTGCCAATGTCGAGATGGCGCAATAAACGCCCTTCTTCAGATTTCCTCAGCCCCGCCGTGGTAGGCAAGGTTATGGTCTGATTAAGATGAAACCGTGAAACCACCTTAGGTAGAAAAGAGGGAACCGTACGAAGATGGATAGCCTCTGGAGTGATCCTGAGAAATGGATCCCGGCAGGACAATGCTTGTAGCTCTGAGATGCGGCGGGCTGAACATACAGCCAGCAAGAATACCATCTTCAAAGTGAGGGAACGAAGAGACAGGCCCCGAAGGGGTCGAAAGGTGGATCCCGCAAGGAAATCCAAAACAAGGTTGAGGTTCCACAAAGGCACAGGCCACTTCAGTGGCGGACGAATATGCTTGACCCCCTGCAGGAAGCGAGAAACATCCTGGTGCTTAGCGATGGTCTTGCCAGCCCTCCTGGGACCATAACAAGACAGCGCAGCCACCTGAACTTTGATGGAGCTGAGGGAGAGACCCTTCTGAAGGCCATCCTGCAGGAAATCCAACACAATAGGGATCGTGGTTGCATGTGGATTGGTGCCATGCGAGTCGCACCAGGCTTCAAATACTCTCCAGATCCTGATGTACGTGAGGGATGTGGAAAACTTGCGAGCTCAGAGGAGGGTATCAATCACGGGCTCCGAGTAACCCCTCTTCTTCAATCTAGCCCTCTCAAGGGCCATACCGTAAGAGAGAATTGAGCCGGATCCTCGTGAAGAATGGGACCTTGATGTAGAAGGTCCCGAAGAGGAGGCAGGGGAAGGGGCTCCCCTGCCAGTAGTCTTCTCATGTCTGCATACCAGGGTCGTCTGGGCCAGTCTGGCGCCACTAGAAGGACTAGGCCCTGGTGCCTCTGAATCTTGCGGATGACAGCGCCTATCAGAGGCCACGGAGGAAAGGCGTACAGTAGAGTCCCTGGAGGCCACGGCTGAACCAGGGCATCGATTCCGTGTGAGCACGGGTCGCGCTTGCGGCTGAAGAATCTGGGTACTTGAGCATTGGACCCGTCTGCCAGGAGATCCATGGCCGGAAACCCCCAATGATCCACAATCATCTGGAAGGCCGTGGGTGAGAGCTGCCACTCTCCCGGATTTAGGCGTTCCCTGCTGAGGAAGTCTGCTGTGGTATTGTCCTTCCCGGCGATGTGGACGGCGGAGATGTCCTGAAGATTCACCTCCGCCCAAGTCATCAGAGGGGCGATCTCCAGAGACACCTGTCGGCTTCTGGTTCCGCCCTGACGATTGAGGTATGCCACCGTGGTGGCGTTGTCGGACATCACTCTGACCGCCCTGTTCCGCAGTCTGTGGGCAAATTGAAGGCAGGCCAATCGGACAGCCCGGGCCTCTAGACGGTTGATGTTCCACGCCGCCTCTTCCCTGTTCCACCGCACTTGTGCGGTGAGTTCTTCGCAGTGTGCGCCCCAGCCGCTTAGGCTGGCATCCGTGGTGAGCACAATCCACGTGGGTGAGGACATCTTCGATCCCCTGCTCATGTGGTTGGACTGCAACCACCACCGTAACTGGGTGCGCACTCGGGCAGGTAGAGGTAGGTGCGCGGAGTAGGTCCGCAGATGGGGACTCCAGCGAGAGAGCAGGGCGTGTTGGAGAGGCCTCATATGGGCCCTCGCCCAGGGCACCACTTCCAGGGTGGATGCCATGAGACCAAGAACCTGCAGATAATCCCAGGCGGTGGGTCGACTGGCTCCCATCAAAGACTGGATATGCTGCTGAAGGTTCAACGTCCTCTTGGTGGTGAGACTGACCGTGTCTGCCCGGGTGTCGAACTGTACTCCCAGGTATTCCAGGGACTGGGAAGGCTGTAGGCAGCTCTTGCCGAGGTTGATAACCCAGCCCAGGCTTTCCAGAAGGGCTATCACTCTGTCGGTGGTCCGAAGGCTCTCCTCTCGAGACTTCGCCCTGATCAGCCAGTCGTCTAGGTAGGGATGGACCAGAATTCCTTCCCGCCTGAGCGCCGCCGCTACTACTACCACCACCTTGGTGAATGTCCGTGGCGATGTCGCCAACCCAAAGGGCAGGGCCCGAAACTGGAAATGGCGGCCTAGAACCTTGAAGCGTAGGTAGTGCTGATGATCCGGATGGATCGGGATATGCAGGTATGCCTCTGATAGGTCTAATGCCGTGAGGAATTCCCCTGGCTGTACTGCGGCCTTGACGGAGCGTAGAGTTTCCATGCGAAACCGCGGGACCCGTAAGTAGCGATTGACTGACTTGAGGTCCAGGACGGGCCGAAAGGTACCCCCTTTCTTGGGTACAATGAAATAGATGGAATAATGGCCAGAATTCACTTCCCAGGCAGGTACTGGGATGATGGCTTTCAAGGACATGAGCCTTGCCAGGGTAGCTTCCAATGCTGTCTTCTTGTGTGCGGGACACGAAGATTCCACAAACTTGTCCGGAGGGAGATGATGAAAGTCCAGATAATATCCCTCCCGGATAACGGCGAGAACCCACTGGTCCGATGTAATCTCGACCCATCTGGGGTAGAAGAGGGTCGACCTGCCCCCTATGGCTCCGTCCCCCAGATGAATCGGCGGATTCTCATTGAGAGGCGCGGCCGGGACCTGAACCCGGGCCCGCTCCCCTCCTACGCTGCTTGGTCCGAAAGGACTGATTCCCGGCTGGAGGACGTGGTGCCTGGTAACGATCCCTGTAAGGAACGAAACGCTGGGAACTCCTGCCCCTGGAGGGCCTTGGAAAGGCGCGCTGGCCCCTTCGGAACCGATCTTCCGGCAATCTGGGCACTGGAGAGGCGCCCCATGCACTGGCCAGTTTATAAAGGTCGCTGCCAAATAGAAAGGAGCCCCTGAAGGGCAATCTGGTGAGGCGGGTTTTAGAAGGCGCATCAGCCGACCATCTTCGGATCCAGAGCTGCCTCCTGGCCGCTACGGAGGATGAAATCCCTTTAGCGGTTGTCCGTACCAGGTCAGATGCCGCATCCGTAAGGAACGAAAGAGCAGATTCCATGTCCGCCGCTGGAGCGTTGTTCCTAACCTGTGACAAACAGGCACGCGTCACCACCATGCAGCAGGTGGCGATCCGTAAAGATAAAGCCGCCACCTCAAAGGCCTGACGCAGAATGGCGTCCAGTCGTCGATCATGCGGCTCCCTGAGGGCCGTCCCCCCTTCAACTGGAATGGTAGTGCGCTTGACCACCGCGCTAATCAAGGCGTCCACCTGAGGGCACGCCAGCAGATTCTGGATAGCCGGCGCCAATGGGTACATGCTCGTCAGAGCCCGACCCCCTTTGAAGGCAGCCGCTGGAGCCGCCCATTCTAAATCAATCAGTTGTTGCGCCGCCTGTAAAAATGGAAAATGGCGGGCCGTAGGACGAAGACCTTCCAGTAGGGGGTTCTGCGCAGAAGGTATCGAAGCGCTGGGACCTGTAATATCCAATTCCGCTAGACACTGAGACACCAGGTCGGAGAGATCCTCCTTAGGGAAGAACCGCCTCATGGTTCGATATGGCTCAGTCCCTGGAGGGAGGTCCCCCTCGTCCGGGAGTTCGGACTTGTCCTGCGAGACCTCCTGGTCTGACTGATCTGGGCTATCCATCAGTGGGAAGTCCCGCTCGCGATAAGGTTGTGAAGGCCCAGGAACCGGATCCGCAGGAGCTGCCACCGGAGCAGCCGCCGCAGGCGCAGCCACCGCAGGAACTACAGGAACCGTAGGGCCTGGATGGGCAGCCGTTTGCATCTGTACAAAAGCATGAATTCCCTTAAAGAGATCCACCCAGGAAATGGAAGCAGCCTCTAAGCGCCGGGGTACAAGCTCCCCTGGTACGCCGGATTGGTCGAGACTGCCCCCTAACTCCGGGGTAGCCCCTGGGGAACTGTCCACAAATCGTGGTTGAGACAGGTCCTGGCCCGAGGGTCGCAGGGCCCCCTCACATTGGGCACACAGAGAATCTGGCTCATCCCTGCGCGTGGCCCTAAGGTGGCATGCGGAGCAGAGGCCAAGGGCTGCAATGCCCGAAGCAGGGGGCGCCGTTGCTGAAGACTCCGCAGCTTTCTGATCCATTGAACAAAAGGTGCTCACAAATAATATGCGGCAGCAATAGGCGCTTAATAGCAATAGGCTCTTAATAGCAATAGGCTCTCAATAGCAATAGGCTCACAATAGCAATAGGCTCACAATAGCAATAGGCGCTTAATAGCAATAGGCTCTCAATAGCAATAGGCTCTCAATAGCAATAGGCTCACAATAGCAATAGGCGTTTAATAGCAATAGGCTCTCAATAGCAATAGGCTCTCAATAGCAATAGGCTCTCAATAGCAATAGGCTCACAATAGCAATAGGCGCTTAATAGCAATAGGCGCTTAATAGCAATAGACGCGCAATAAGAAGAGGCGGCAGCAATAGGCGCTTAGTGTGCCCTCAATAGGCTCTCAGCAACAAGCGACCAGCAATATGCATGCAATAGGCATTCAATACGCATTCAGCAATAAGCGGTCAGCAATATGCTCGTAATAGACAGTCAATAAGCTTTCAGTAATAAGCGGTCAGCAATATGCTCTTAATATGTTTTGATGTTATTCTATTTATAGATTGGATGTTCTTATTTGCTTTAATTGAGTTTTTATTGCTTTTATATGACAATGTTATTTTACTTATGGATTATGTATGTCAGCTCTTGTAAGTCACCTATAGCCTGGCACCAAGTAACAAATAAATGAATAATAATAATACATAATACTTATCTAGATATCTTTAAAAGATATCCAGGTAAAGTAGCGCTGTGAATTTAAAATAAGAGTTGTATTAAAGGGCCTATGGCCTGATTTTAAGTCTGTGTCCGCCAATCCCTCCCACCCCACGACAGTCTAAAAATGTGACGTGTCACATCTCCCATTCCTCTGGACCCTCACTGTCCACCCCACCCCCCAGGCCCAAACTATAAAAATCCCCTCCAGGAGCAAGATTTGCACTTACTGGCATGCTCCGGCATAGCTCCTATGAATAATTTACACTTGCAGTGCAGCTTTGACAGAAGCTATACCAGAGCATGTCGAGAGCAGGTAAATGCATATCATGCTCCCAGTAGGGATTTCTATGATTCGGGGGAGAGGGGTGGGAGATTTGGAGTCTGTGTGTGTGTGTGTGGGAGTTGTGTGTGTGTGTGCGTGTGTGGGAGGTGTGTGTGTGTGTGCGTGTGTGATGGACTGGGAGCAGAACTTTACAATTGTGTTAGATCTGGGGAAGGGGCTTGGGGGAACCACCCAAGGACCACAGCACATTTTTTATTAAATGTAAAAGGGGACTGGGGGTACGGGGTACATGGCCCATCAGGGCATTATGGAAAGTGTGTGGGGGAAGCTAAAAATCGGGCCATAAGCCCTTTAACAATTCTTTTATTTTAAATTTACAGCGCTACTTACCTGGATATCTTTTGAAGATATCCAGATAAGTAGCAAGTTATTCAGCCATACAAGGCCAGATAACTTAAAACCTAAACGGCTATATTCATACATAGCCACTTAGGCTTTTAAGTTATCCAGCTACATATATAGCCGGATAACTTTAAGCAAGTATATTCAGTGGGACTTTTATCCTGCTCAATATACAGATCATGTTATCCCATTAACTTTAGTCAGATAACTTCTCCACTAAATGGCTTACTGAATATGGACCATTGAGTGTTTTATATGTCTGCTATTTTGAAATATTGTATTGCTGCTTGGAATATTTTTTACATATTTTATATTATGTTGGATGTTGTTCTGTTCATCAGTTCTTTGTCAATATTCTTTTTATTAGTATGGTTTATTATGATTCATTTATATTTCTTGAATTTGTTTGATTTACGAGGGCTGTTAATGTTTGTTTTTCTGTTGCTGCGTTGTTGCAGTTTTCAGTTTGGTTTCTGTCAACATGTTTCTATTTATAGTGTGAGAAGAGGTATTGTTTATTAATGTGAATGATTTCATTTCATTGTTAACATGTACCTGTGTTCTTGTTATAAGCTTCATTTTTTCTGCTAGCTCCATCCAAACAGAAAAAAAATATACAGTATAATCTATTAATTAAAACTTGTAATGTATTTGTTTAAATATAAACTAAGATTTAAAGTTCATTACTATCTAAAATTAACATGTATAATCGCCATCAATCACTGTGAGTGGAAATTTCCTGATCCTTAGGCACATTGCAAAGCTTGTACAAAAATTATGACATTTCTGTTCTGAGTGAGTACTCTTAACTTTCCCTTGTGTCACTGTTAACAATAAAAGTAATACTTATGTGTTTTTATAGTTCAGTTGCGGATTGTTGTCAGCAATGTGTCACGCATGTGAGTTTTGTCTGTTAGAAGTGTCATGACAAGAAAAAGGTTGAGAACCACTGGTTTAATCGCCATTCATGTGGAGGAAAACAGGGAATGGGTAATCCAGTTTTTGCACAGCAAACTATGCCCACTCCTTTTTCTTATGTAAAAGATAACTGAACAGAAAACCACACGGTCATAGCCTACATTTTCTGAAGTTAGGATAAATAATGAGATAGATAGTGAAGCTTTTTTTTTCCTCCTTGACTTTTTTCCTCCTTGACTTTGTTTCGGCATATTGCTGACCGCTTATTACTGAAAGCTTATTGAATACCTATTAAGAGACTTCTGATGCAAAATTGTTTTTATTCAGATTCTCCTGAACTACACTGTGTGTGTTATTTGCTACATCCCCTGACAATGTTTTAGTTTAAGGGGGGTTGGGGGAGGGAGGTGGCTCTACATAAGATTACATGCGTAATGTATTTCATACATTCCTCCATGCAGAATGCTGCTTACTGTCATAAAACCTAACGTGGCAGGATGCTTCAGCTTTGGTATCAACCCTGAAAAAAGGGTTTTGTGCATTGTTTGCCTTAAAACAGCCTAGGGTGATTCACAATTTTCTTTGTAAAAATGTAAAAATGTAACTATAGAGCATCCTGCCACAAATTATGTTTTCTGAAATTAGACAAAATGATAATGCATGATCGTGTGGCACAACTTTCTCACACAAAGTGTTACATCCATAATGCAAATGGAGACTTAGCAGAGTATAAATCACAACATATTTCCTTGAGTTGAGAGTTGAAAGGTAGAGACATACACATTTCTTCACATGATATACTCCCAATTTGAAAAACCTGACACATTCTTTAGTTTCATTGAAGCAGTTCAGCAAACCTTTTTTTTTTGGTGAAAATCTAAATTTGTGGCAAAATCCGCTTCAGATCTATGAGAAATCCAATGTGAATATCCTTAAATTGGCAAACCCACTTCAAATTTCTTGGAGATACAAAACAGATCCCTCACAATCTGAAAGTAGATGCAAGGAATACCAGAGCAAATTTCTTTAATTTGATATACTTTGGATTTTCCTGGACCTGTTGGAAAAAAATCTGGTGGATATTCACCCCTGACTGTGATAAAAAAAAAAATAAATCCATATTGTCAGTGTCCTTCAAAGGCATGGGAGCCAGTGGTGGCTCCTGTTAACCATCAATATGGCTCCCTGACGCTTTTCCCAATATACACTCTTCCCAGCCCCGCCCCCTTTCTCCAGAGGCTTCCTGATGGCAACAGCTGTACTGTTTCCTACCTGCACTATGCAACTCTCAGTGAGCTGGAATCGCACGGTGCCCGAACTCCTGCACTGTTCTCACAGTCTCGTGAGAAGTGTATGGCAGTCTAGGGGAATGTAACTGGGCAATTACTTAGCTACCCAGCTAAATCCTTTTTAAAAATGTTCAGTCCCATTCACAGGGAAAAATGAGAAAATGGGCAATTTGCTAAGTCCCATGAGCTATCGTTGTCTGTGACCCACTGCACAATAAGGCATTCAGCCAGAAATTATTTTCTGAAACTAAATCATTTGAAGGTTTCAGATATGGGTGCCGGTTTTTTCCCTCCCATAAAGTGCTTTCATCCGTAACCCACATGAGATGTAGCAATGCTGATGAAAAGAGAACTATGCTCTAGTTCACAAGGCAATAAAGGGTAAGAGAACTGTACAAAGGAATTGATCTCTCACCTTGTCCTGAATTATTTTTTCCCCAAGATAAACATTCTGTACTGCATGTTTTACTGCACAGACCTCTTAATAAAAGGCACATTTCTTTCCATTATTTTTTTGTGCACAAGCCACAAATGCAATAACAAAAAAAAAAATATCCCAATCACTCTGACCATATACACCTAGGTTTACAACGGAATCAGGTAAACAATGATTTCTCAAATAACTGTGAAGCTAATCCTTTAGTGAGCACTTCTGTGCCATGATTGATACCTAGGAGATCTCGGTAGGTGTAAGATGGGACACATACCTGTTTGCACTGGTAATGGTTTATTGACAATCCCTGAACTGAAAAAAAAAAATCATGTTTGGCTGGGGTTTTCTACAGAATGTAGAACAGAAGGCATTTGTCTTTGTCTAAAACATTGTGAGGTATAATTATCAAATTAGCCATCTATATGATATTTCCTAACCTATAATCATATAATTTAAATAATTCACAGTTTAAGTAGCTCATACATTTCTGTGTAATTCTTCTTGCATGACTTACTTTATAGAAGGATATTTCTGCATTCTTTGTAAGGATTTTTTTTAAGTTCATGGAAATAGGTAATTTGCTGTCTTATCAGTTGTGACAAAGGGAACGGCTGCTGCCAGACGTTCTCATTTGATGTGCTGGAAAAGAAATAAAGCAATGCAAAGCGTCCTATCATTTCTTAATAATTAAAGTGAAGCACGCCTAGGCGCATTAGATGGCTGAGGACACATAGCATGGCCACTGCTCTGTGTACTCAAGATCTTTAGGATCCAGCCCTTAGGATTTCAGAGAGAACAAAATGTGTTGGGGGTAGGGTAGGGAAAAATGGTTTAAAAGAACAGGAACAAGTTTTCTTTCAGGTTTTCCTGGGGGACATGTAGGAGGGTAAAAAAGTAGTGTAGAAAAGCAGTAGCAAGGATGCGTCAGCAGAAGACCACCCTCTCCAACCGCAGGGGCAGGAATGGCAGAGAAGAGATGTAGCAGCTGACATTTGACTGTTTCCAGTGATAAGAATGGATTGATGCAAGCAGAAAGGAAAAAAAAAAAAAAGCTTGAAAACAGCTATATAACAGCTATGAATCTGCTCCTGCAACGGCCACCACCAACACGCTGACACACATCAGGTGAAGGGATTCAGATTTGTTTAGCTCTTGGTAGGCCATCCTAATGTAGAAACCCTATATGTAGGCAAGAATCAACCATCATGTGGTCTGTAGGGGTGTGCATTCGTTTGCAACGTATTGGTAATCCGCAACGTATATGCCATCTTCGTTGTGTTCCTGGGGATCGCGAAACGTATGGCGAATAAACCTCCACCCTCCTGACCCCCCCCAAGACTTGCCAAAATTCCCTGATGGTCCAGCGGGGGTCCTGGAGCGATCTCCTGCACTCAGGCTGTCGGCTGCCGGTATTCAAAATTCCTACCATGTGACAGGGGCCGACCAATGGCACCAGTAGCCCCTGTGACATAGTAAGGGCAAAGGCTATCGGCGCCATTTTGAATACCGGCAGCCTACAGCCCGAGTGCAGGAGATTGCTCCAGGACCCCCGCTGGACCACCAGGGAATTTTGGCAAGTCTTGGGGAGGTCAGGAGGGTGGGGGGTTGTAGTTAATTAAATTTAAAGGGTTCGGATGGGGTTTTTTTTTGGGAAACGAATACATATGTAACTAATGAACGGATCGGGGTCCCCCGAGAATGGATGCAACGGATTTGGGTCCTGACGAATACGAATACCGAATGGGACAAATCCATCCCTGCTGCACATCCCTTGTGGTCTGTCCAAACATTTAGCATTTGAATCAGCCTCCCCTCCGAAGGGGAGTGGACTCCTCTCCCACACCGAAGCAGAGTTTCCAAGGAAGAAGTGAACATCAACCATTGGTGTCTTGTTTTAAAAGATTATACATGGGCTGCTATTTATTTTTTCCTGGACATGCCCAGTCCTCTGGAATTAATTGCCTAGAGAGGTTTGTTCTCATGTTGATCCTTCTACAAATATCTGAAACTAGCTTTTTTCTGCAAGCTTTCCAATGAGTTCTGGCTTGGATTGCTACAGGTAGTAATGATCTGGGGCAGAGGTGCAGCGAAGGTGTCTGGTGCATGGAGGTCAATGCATTTGTGTGGTTTCCCCTGCACCCCTCCCCCTCCTTTACCACCACATCACCATCCGGCTACCACTGCGCAGGGTCTCTTTTCACTGGAGAGGGGTGGGAACCCTGTCAAAGCGTAACCATAGGGCACCTCTATGCAGGGTCGGTGCACCTTTTTTGCTGTCCTGTGCAAACAATTACTGTGCTGGCCCCCTCCTTATTCTGCTTATTTTTAACATTTGATTTGTAATCTTTTTCTAATCAGGGTCAGTGCAAGGATATTAGGCACCCTAAGTGAATCTTACAGCTTTGTGTCCAGTCCTTCCCTGACCACAGCCCTCTCCACCTACAACTGCAAATTATGCATTTATAATAACAGATTTCACATGAAAAAGGACACTCAAAGTACAGTCTTTTGAAATAAAATTATCACAACAGCATATATATTATATTTACATGTACTGCTGTGGTGTGACCCAGAAAACCATGCTTAAAATACAAAAAGACCCTTGTAACACATATGGTATGAGGACTATTGTAGCATGTTGGGTGTGGGCTTGGTCCTCAGAAAGCCATGAGCAAGCTAAAATTACAATTACAATATAATAAACCTCCCATTCCAATACAGCACTGACTGCCAGCACACAAACAGTTACAACCGTATGAAATGGTGACCCTGCAAACATTACACCAGGCCCTAAAACACCAATATACCTCCTATTAGGAAAGCAGAACAAACCAAGCTCCTAAGATCACTTCATAGAAATGACAAATTAGCAGAATACTTAACCTCAAGCACACATGCAGAATATAGACACACCCACACCAAATACAGAATAACGTGACCATAAAGTATAAATGGAAAAGTGCAGACATAAACTGAACTGGAAACCGCAACAAATCAGACCCTGTATGTAGTGCACCAATGAAAACAGAAACATCACCATTCCTCAGAAAACATCAAACAATAAAATCAAGCAATATAAAGCATCAATCATAATAGTAAAACCATGGTAATAAAATTAATATTACAAAAAAGGAGATGAATAGAATAACATCCAATAATAACTCATATATTTTTTAAATTTCCCAAACACCAGTACAAATATTTCAAAACAGCACACACATCAAACACCTGTTTAGTTAAAATCAATAAGGGTGATACAAAAAATCACTCACTCTCCATACCCGGGAACCTTTGGCTTTCATTCACCATGAGATTGTCAAGTAGTGGGAGGGGAAGGGAGGTGCACAAAATGTCTCCTCTCTTATATATAAGCACATTCATCTTCAGGCATACACACATATACATACGAGCTCCTTCTCTCTCAGGCGCACACACACACACACTCTGGCTCACTCTCTCTCAGGCACACATATGTAATGGCTCACTCTCTCCCAGGCACTCATACACTGGCTCCAGTCCTTCTCCTCCTCTCAAATGCATGCTGACTCCACTCCCTCTTCTCTACACACACACAGGTTGGCTCCATTCACTTTCCTACACACACACACACACACACACACGCATTATCTCCATTCCCTCTCTTCCACATACACACACATACACTCGCTGGTTCCATTCCATCTCCTCCACATATACACACACACACACACAAGCTGACGCCATTCTCTCTTCTCCAGACACACACTCACAAGCTGGTTCTACTCTCTTTCCTTCACACACATACACACTGGCTCCAGTCCCTCTTCTTCAGTTGGTCTGCCAGGTGAGATGGAACCCTTTCCAGCCATGGGCCTTTTCCATCTCTGCTGCCGGGTGGGATGGGATCTCTCAGCAGCCACAGGCCTCTTCTGCCACTGGGTGGGATGGGATCCTCCTGTAGCTGAAGGGCTCCTTCACTTCTGCTGCCAGGCAGAATGGGATTTTAGGGGACAGTGAGTAATTATTCATGTATCTGGGATACTATATTTTTGGTGCGGTGGGGTGTTGGGGTATCAGTACAGTTTGTAAATTGGTTGTTGGGCAAGAGGTGTAAGATTTATGGGTTTGTTATTAGAGGATGGATAGTATAGGGATGTATCAGAGGGCACTGGATAATTGTGTACAGTTGGAATGCCATATTTTTGGTGCTGTGGGGCATTGGGGTATTATCTGTACAGTTTGAAAATTGGCTGGGGCCACATCTTTAAGGTTTGTGAGTTTGCTGTTGAGGAATGGGTGGTTTAGAGGTTATATTATATAACTGATATCTGGCATTCTACTGAATGGATGCTTAAGAACATGACACAAGAACTGCCATACTGGGTCACATCAAAGATGCTTATTTTATGTTATTTGTTATGCTTATTTTATTGTATTTAATATTGTGATTGTATCTTCTAATATAAGTATATAAATATTTTAAATACATAAATAAAATTACCTCTCTATCTTGGTTCAGGGAATTCTGGTACAATCACTAATATCATTTGTGCTGCTTCTGCTGGTACTCCCTGTACAGGATAATAGACTTAGCCCTTAATCCCCTTCCTCTTCCATTTTTGCCACATCTGCCCTTTGATGCTACGGGTATTAATAATGGCATGATGCAATTTTATAGAGAGGACTAGTGGTACAGGCTGGTGTCTACAATGTTGTAATACACCTATTAGTATGAACACATGCCTCTGCTCCCACCCCCACCCCAACTATACAGAGGAGCCACATTTTTTTGTCAGATGGGGTACACCCAACAGCTATAGGGGTCCACATATTTATTTATCCGGGCAATTCAAGTACAGTCAAAAAAAATAGTAAACCACTAACAGAAAGGTCAAGGGAGAGATTTGGGCCCAAGTATGGTTTTACTGTGGCTGCAGCTCACTGGCAAAACTAAGATGACCAATTGGAAATGTGGGCACATATGTGCCATTAGAGACAAGGCATATGGGTTGGTGGTAGTTGTTAGTATACTTAAACTTAGGAGTCTGGTAATGAAGGGGAGGGGAGATCTAGAGAAGAAGAAACATCGGTAACAGTTGTAGGTCCCAGATATCCATTTTCATTTTATTTATTTATTTATATGCCACCTTACTAGGTGCAAGCCTGCCCAAGATTGTGTACAATATATAACTATATAATATACAAATTCATACATGCAAAAAATAAAAACTCAAAGCCCCTACCAAGCCACCCAACCCACCTTCAGTCATCCACCCCTTCAAAAACAATCATTATCACCATAGACTATCATAACTACTTAAATGCCAAATATGCCCAACTGACCCCGCACCACAGGAAGGAGGCGGACCAGAGAAGGGTGACCAAAATGGTGTGGGATCAGTATCTGAAGACTTATGAGGAGAGGCTGAAAAATCTAAATATGTATACCCTGGAAGAGAGGCGGTGCAGGGGAGATATGATACAGATATGATACAGACTTTCAGATACCTGAAAGGTTTTAATGATGTACAAATTTCAAACCTTTTCTGTTGGAAAAAAAATCAGTAGAATTAGGGGTCATGAAATGAAGCTCGAAGGGGGACAGAACCAACACCAGAAAATATTTTTTCACTGACAGGGTGGTGGATGCCTGGAATGTCCTTCCGGAGGAAGTGGTGAAGATGAAAACAGTCAAAGAATACAAAGTGGCATGAGATAAACACTGTGGATCCCTAAAGGCTAGTGGATGGAAATGAAGAAAAAGGTGCATGGGGGTAACTGGTGTGGCAGTTACTACCCTTAACCAATAAGCCTTAGTGTTTTTGATGCAACTGCAAAATTGCTCTCCGTTGCAATGGCAGGGAGAAAAGGGGAGTTGGATTCAGACAACAACCAATGGGAGCCCAACTTTTACGATATGGAGAACTGATAAGAATGAGGGTAACTTGCGCAGAGCAGCAAATACTACCCTTAACAGAAGACAAGGGATTACTACCCTTAACCAATAAGCCTTGATGCTTTTGATGCAACTACATCGTGATTCTCCTCTTTGGTGGGGAGTGGAAGAGGAATTGGATTCAAACAACAACCAATATGGATCCTGACTTTTACAGTCTGGGGTACTGATAAGCAGACATCAGTCAAAAAGTACAGGACTGTTTCTTAGGCCAAGTCCATAAGCAAAACACATCACTATCTGAATTTTCAAGCAGGCTCATCTAATAATTGCATGGAGCAGCAGTTGCTAATCTTACGAGAAACATGGAGTAACCTGCATGGCATGGCAGATAAGAAGCTTGCTGGGCAGACTGGATGGACCATTTGGTCTTTTTCTGTCATCATTACTATGTTACATAAAGCCACCTTGTAGGGAATAGTCATTCATTTTAACTTTTTTCGAAGCATGATGTAATTCAGTTATGATCAAATATCCAAGGAGACACACCTCAGGGTAACAGAAAACACTCTTAAGGCATTCTACCTTTCACATCTCTAGCCTTGAGGGATTCCGTAACAGTGTTCCCTGAGATGAATGAAGGTTGCATCTTGCATGGTACCAGTTTATAAGCCCTTGCAGGTACCCAGGCCCTTGCTTTGTGTTTTGTTCACAAAAAAGCATCATGATCTTAAATTTCACTCGTTCCCTTTTGTCATACAGTAGAGTGCACACAATAAAGGCTATGTCTCTGAGATCAATCGAATATCATTAAAGTTTCCATATTCTGTATTACTTGTAAACACTGGATGCTTTTCTCAAGATGACATACAAGACTAATACAATAATCCATAGAAACCTGTATCACTAGTTGAAAAGCAGACACATCCAACCTCCACACCTGCCCAAGTTTAAAGAAGCTCTCTGCAATATCCCAGATATAGAAGAATTTAGGTCAAAGAGATTATCCAACTGAACTCCAAAATCTCCAACTTTTGTCTCACAACCTTAAGTGTTAATGGGGCTTGTGGGTTCGAGTCATACCTGGGTCGCCAAGTGTTGTGGTTCTCTGAAAATAGAAGCTTAAAATCAACAGTTGTAGCGAAAACAAACTTCTTTTATTAAACAATATAAGTAATAACTTGGACAGAGAGGCAAAGCACCGATCTAACATGCTCTTTCAAGTGATTTTTTATTAATAGCAAGACTATTTATAGGATTTCTACACTTGTTTCATACACCCCTAAACTAGATTACATAATTGGCAAAAATTTCTGACTGGTTTTCTATTAAAAACAAATAATTTGAATGGACGTTGTTATTGTTTGGGATAGTTGTGGGTGGATCCTTGGGCCGGTGGCAGATAACCACGCCCCCGGGGGAAGATCCTGAGAGGGACCACCGGTCAGGCTCAGAGTTTGGAGACAGGCACACACTAGTTCTTTTATTAAACAGTACAAGCCGTTAAGCC
This sequence comes from Rhinatrema bivittatum, assembly GCF_901001135.1. Lineage (NCBI taxonomy): Eukaryota > Metazoa > Chordata > Amphibia > Gymnophiona > Rhinatrematidae > Rhinatrema > Rhinatrema bivittatum. Next base: position 267,008,422 of record NC_042617.1, on the reverse strand, counting down.
CGTTAAAACGGGCTACATCCCTCTGTCTCTCACCTCCCCCTCATTCTCTCTCCCCTCCACCCCCTACCTCCCTCCCTCTCACCCACTCCTCCCACTCCTCCCACTCAGTCCCTCCCTCCCACTCAGTCCCTCCCTCCCCCCTCTCTCCCTCCCTCTCACTCTCCCTCAGTCCCACTCCCTCCCTCCCTCCCTCAGTCCCACTCCCTCCCTCCCTCCTTCTCTCAGTCCCACTCACTCTCCCTCAGTCCCACTCCCTCCCCCTCTCCCTCAGTCCCACTCCCTCCCTCTCTCTCCCCCCTCTCCCTCAGTCCCACTCCTTCCCTGTCCCACTCCCTCCCTCCCCCCTCCCTCTATCTCCCTCCCCCCTCACTCAGTCCCCCCTCTCCTTCCGTCCCACTCCCTCCCTCCCACTCACTCCCACTCCCTCTCTCCCTCTCACTCAGTCCCACTCCCTCTCTCTCTCCTCCCCTCTCACTCAGTCCCCTCACTCTCTCTGTCAGTCCCTCCCTCTCTCTCTCCTCCCTCGCTGCCACCGCCGTTAAAAAGGGCTACATCCCTCTGTCTCTCACCTCCCCCTCATTCTCTCTCCCCTCCACCCCCTACCCTCCCTCCCTCTCACCCACTCCTCCCACTCCTCCCTCTCCTCCCACTCAGTCCCTCCCTCCCCCCTCTCTCCCTCCCTCTCACTCTCCCTCAGTCCCACTCCCTCCCTCCGTCCCACTCCCTCCCTCCCTCCTTCTCTCAGTCCCACTCACTCTCCCTCAGTCCTACTCCCTCCCCCTCTCCCTCAGTCCCACTCCTTCCCTCTGTCCCACTCCCTCCCTCTCTCTCCCTCCCCCCTCTCCCTCAGTCCCACTCCTTCCCTGTCCCACTCCCTCCCTCCCCCCTCCCTCTATCTCCCTCCCCCCTCACTCAGTCCCCCCTCTCCTTCCGTCCCACTCCCTCCCTCCCACTCACTCCCACTCCCTCTCTCCCTCTCACTCAGTCCCACTCCCTCTCTCTCCTCCCCTCTCACTCAGTCCCTCACTCTCTCTGTCAGTCCCTCCCTCTCTCTCTCCTCCCTCGCTGCCACCGCCGTTAAAAAGGGCTACATCCCTCTGTCTCTCACCTCCCCCTCATTCTCTCTCCCCTCCACCCCCTACCTCCCACCCACTCCTCCCTCTCCTCTCACTCAGTCCCTCCCTCCCACTCAGTCTCACTCCCTCCCCCCTCTCTCCCTCCCTCTCACTCTCCCTCAGTCCCACTCCCCTCCCCCTCTCCCTCAGTCCCACTCCCCCCCTCCCTCTCACTCAGTCCCACTCCCTCCCCCTCTCACTCTGTCCCACTCCCTCCCTCAGTCCCACTCTCCCTCTGTCCCACTCCCTCCCCTCCCTCTATGTCCCACTCCCTCCCTCAGTCCCACTCCCTCTCTATCTCCCCTCCCCCCTCCCTCCCTCCCTCCCACTCCCTCAGTCCCACTCCCTCTCTCCCTCTCACTCAGTCCCACTCCCTCTCTCTCCTCCCCTCTCACTCAGTCCCTCCCTCTCTCTGTCCTCCCCTCGCTGCCGCCGCCGCCGCTGCCACCCGCCGCCACCGGACGCCACCGCCACCCAACGCCGCCGCCGCTGGACGCCGCCATGCCGCTGCCACCCGCCGCCGCCGCTACCACCGGACGCCGCCGCCGCCACCCAATGCCGCCGCCGCCGCCTCCCGCCGCCGCCGCTACCACCGGACGCCGCCACCACCCAACGCCGCCGCCGCTGGATGCCGCCATGCCGCTGCCACCCGCCGCCGCTACCACCGGACGCCGCCACCCAACGCCGCTGCCGCTGGACGCCGCCATTGTTTTTTCTTTTTTTCTGACGCTGGCTCAGACCGACGTGCTTGCCCGCACATGCGCGGTAGAGCTGGTCTCTACTGCGCATTTGCGGCACGTCGGTCAAGCTTCGTTTATTAGTATAGATATTGAACCACAGAGGTGGCAGTAGTGAGCTGGAAGTGCCCGGCTGGGCTGTAGTCCCTCAGTTACTGGAACAGCAATCCCAGGGTGGCAGAACTGTAGAGAAACTAAGTATAGTGAGTAGGCAGGGTATGCAGAGTTCAGGAATAGAACATTGATGGTAACACTCACACAATAGTCTCTTAAAGCAGCCCAGGAGCTGGAATGGATCAGGCCCTCGAGAAGCGAGTACCTGGTTCTAGGGAAAGCTCTGAGAGAAAGATGGTAACTCACTGGTGTTGTAGGCAGCAATAACTTCCTGGCAGAAGTGGTATTCAGAAGCAGGTCCGAGAACGTGGGCCCTCGAGGAGCGAGTACTGGTTCTTGACTGCGATCTGAAAGGCAAAAGAGAAAGCGAGGCCCCCGAGGAGCGGGTACCCCTAGTAAAGTCCGAGGAGGCAGAGTGGCAAGGTATGCAGAGAGCGAATCCCATCCGCAGCAATACCTGGAGAACGCCCTTGCTAACTCGATTAATTAGCGATTTCAGAGACCTTAAGTATCCAGTGAGGATGACGTCATCTCAGGGGGATGCCCCTGAGGTTCGCGCCACTGCTGGTACTTGAGTCGGGCGTGCGCCCTTAGGCTTCTGGGAAACATGGCAGAATGCAGCGTCTAGCCGGTCCGGGGACACTGGAGGAGGTTGGCAAGATGATGCCGCGGCAGCCAAACATCCAACAAGCAAAAAGGGAGTCACCAAAGAGGTAAGGTGGGCGGAGTGGAGACGTCAGGCAGCGATGGTCGCAACAGACGTATGGTAATTTGCTCTTGGCTTCCATGCTAATTATTCTCAACTCGAATGTAGATTACTTTATTTATGGCTTGAATTAGATGGAATGTAAACTGGCCTCATTTCTGTTAAAAATGTTCCAATCTTAGATGGAATGTCAACTGGCCTCATATATCTGATCAAAAATGTTCTATAACCTTGTAGTTCAGCATCTTTTTATTTAACTTATAGAGTCTTTTTTGTCTAGAAAAACAAGTATAAGGCTGAGATTAAAATGTTGTTAGTACTTACAAAACTGCTTATGATCAAAAATCAAAAACTTAGGAGAAGAAGAAGAATTTCATTATGAGTTGTCAAAAAGTGTTTCACCTTTTCTTCATCGCTTTCATGTTTGTGATGGGAGGCTTGTAAGCACCACAACATGACCTTTCCTCCCACATTTATAAAGAATAAACACCTCCAATTTTCCTGCATTCAGAATAACACAACTGTCTAACAGCCACTTAGAAATCACCCACATATTTGCATTCAGAAATTCCATAGTGGCAGCAGGATCATATCCAGCTGGAACTACTAGCTGGACATCTTCTGCATATAGGTAGCTTGTGATCCCTAAAGAGCATATTAGCTCTCCCAGAGGGTACATGAAAATGTTAAACAGCAAGCATGACAGAGGGAAACACTGTAAGACCTTTTAATCTGCCTGGAAAGGTTCAGACCTCTCATCTCTCATAAGAACTGCAGATAATTTATGTGACAGAAAGCAATGAATACAATTACCACTCCTTTCAACCCTACTTGCCTAAACCACTAGCAGAATCTCGTAATTAACCTGATCAAACACATTTGCTAAGTCCAGAAGGACCAGAAGAACCGTTTCTCCCCAGTCCCTGTAATATAGCACTTTGTCAGTCAAGGATACTAGCGCTGTTTCTGTGCTGTGGCCTTGCCAAAAACCCACATAGCACTGATCCAGTCCAGCCATATCCTGTAAATAAGAGAAAAGTTTTAACCTATTTTCTCAATAATCTTTACAAGAAATAGAGTACTGGCCATAGAGCGATAACAAAGTGCCATGTCTATAGAAAACTTATTCAAAAAGAAGGAAACTGGCAGACACCCCACCTGCAAGGAAGTATTCACTATACAAATTAACCAAATAAGTAAATAAGACAGCTTTTTCTTTTCTTTTTTTTCCACCAGATAAGAGGGACATGGGTCATATAAAACACCAAATAGGCCTTGTGAGGGAATCTATAGGAAACTCCCTCAGACTACCTTAGGGGACCAGGAATAGCTGTCTCTCCCGGTCCTCCTTAAGATCTAGACTCACAAGTAATCCTGGGGAAGGGAGGAGCCCCTCACCAGAGCATAAGAACTAAGAAACTTTATAACGAAACGTTATAGTACTATTATATTTATATTTATATATTACCAATGTTCAAAACCACCCGTTATATTTTACCACATCACGATGTTTCCAATGCTCAAGATGCCTGTTATTGTTTACTGTATTATGTTGTTATAACTGTAAACCGGAGTGAAGGACTTCTCCAAACTTCGGTATATAAAAGCACACAAATAAATAAAATAAATACATAAAAATAAGAGCCTAGAAGGGTTATAAAGGTCCCAGGGAGCAGGCTGGAACCTCTTCTAGGCAATGACCTGCTGTGTTCGATGTCTGTGTACTACCTGAATTTTGTTTGATTTTGCTTTATTATTGTAAATACATTGTACCTAAAGGAAACAGCCAAAGTCTACCTCCTTATTCCTCTTGGCTGTTTCTTAAGCCATGACTGGCCATGTTAGTATATAGGGTAGCAGCCATGGGATTTTCTTGCCTAAATGGAAAGCAAAGGCAGAGGCTCACAGTCACAGAAAAAAGAAAAAAAAAACCATAATCTGTCTTTCTTTTTTTCCCTGGAGCCTCACAGTTTTACTTACCTAGCCCAAGTTACAACAGACCAAGGAGGCTAGCCCCGTCTGTGCTGTAAGGGTTCAAGAAATAAGTAAGGGCCTGGCAACCAGCAGGTTTTTAAAAATTTTATCTCCCATCTCCTACCCTCATAGAAACACCTAGTTTGGAGGCAGCTGGGAAAACAGGGAAGATGGAGGAAGTGATCCAAATCTTGATCCAGATCCTCACTTCAAGGCAGCAACAACAGCATAGCACTCTACAAACCCAAATTGACCAGCAGCAGTCACTGCAAGAACAGGTGATGGAGGAGCACATGGTGCTAACCCAGAAAGCACAGGCAGCAGTGCAAACCACCATAACCAGTCCACCTCTTTTGTTACTGACATTATTTAAGATGATACTAGGAGAAGAATCTGATGGTTTTCTGAAAACCTCTTAGTGCACAGCTCGAATGGAAGGTTGGCCAGAGGGCAGGTGAACTACCTATCTCTGGAATCTACTCACTGGGAGTAGTCAAAATGCCTTCCAAACCGCCAATCCAGAAGGGAGGACCACATATCTGGAAGTCATGACTGCCATTCTAATGAGAACAGGATTCACGCCAGAAAACTACAAAAAATGGTTTCGGCAAGGAGTTCTTCAACCACAGGAAAACTCATGGAACCTTTTCTACAGACTTGGAAGTGGCTGCACCCAGCAGGGAAGACCAGGGTGAAGGTAGCTAAAGTAATTTTGCTGGAATAATTCTTAGATGGCGTTGGAAATGGCAGAGGCCTATTATCAAGCTCAGCCTATACCTGAATAACCATGGTCTCAGGGGTGACCACCTGACCTGGGTAGAGGGCACTAGACTCTAAGGACAGGCATCCCCCACAGCTGGTAAGCAAGTATTTTCACCTCAACCACAAAAACCATGGGACCGCCATGCTTCAGCTGAAGAGAGAGGAGCCATTTTCACAAGACTGCCCCAAAAGGGAAGATGAGCCATGGACATTAATGCCGTGGGTCTCTACGTTTGTTATTGCTGTTGAGCTAGATGGTGTTCCAACTCAGGCATTAGTGGACTCTGGTAGCATGAAGACACTCATTAGAAGAGAGTTAGTCAAGTGGATCCAGATTGATTATAGAAGAACTGTGACCTTGGCTTACATCCATGGGGAACAGCAGTAGTATCCCACAAGCCAAGTGCAACTGAAGATTCTGGTCGAGCAAGCCCAAATAGTGGTGGGAGTTCTTTCTTGGCTACCTTACCCTGTACTGATAGGACAGGACTGTCCAAACTTTGAGAGCTTGTGGAACCAGCTCACAATGGCTTCATCCAGCCACAACATTGGAGTCTCCAGCACTCTTTCCCTTGGATAATCCAGATCTGTATCATAAAGACTCTAAGGCTCCTAAATCCCGGAGGCATCGCGGACAAGAAAAATACAGAGGTAACTGGGCAAGAAGGGTCAGAGTCAGGGGAAGAGCCACAATCCACTCCGAATATTACAGCTAGCCTCCTTTAAGTGGAAAAATGGAGGTAACCCAGGGAGCTTCAGATGGGTCCAGAGGGAGGATAAGTCCTTTAAGTGGGCCTGGGATTATATACAGAGGGTGGATGGAAAGCTAGTCCCTGGAGTTCAGGTTGCAGACCCTATTCCTCCTTATTTTGTAATGAAAGGGGACCTACTTTACTGAGTCACAAAAGGAAGTATGGAGAGGGAATTGATGGACCAAGTCCTAGTTCCCAAACCTCATTGCCAGAAGGTTATGAAGCAAACATATAGCCACCTTCTAGGGCGTTACCTAGGAGAGGAAAAGACCTGAGAGAAAATACTGGCACAGTTTATTGGCCAAGCCTACATAAACAGGGCCAGTTTATTGTCAGTCCTGCACTACTTCCAACTCTCAAAGCCTGCCAGTGTACGGGCAGCACCTCTAATACCAATGCCCATCATAGAGATCCCTTTTGAAAATGTAGGCATGGACCTAGTGGGGCCATTAAAGAGATCTCCTCAAGGAAATAAATTCATTCTTGACTACATCACAAGATATCCAGAGGCAGTACTGCTATGGTATATTAATACCCCGATGATGGCGACTGCCCTAATGGAAGGTTTTTCATGACTTGGGCTACCCAAAGAAATCCTGATGGATCAGAAGACCAAATTCCTGTCCAAGGTAATGAAACAATTTTGCACCTTGTTCAAGGTAAAAACCTTACATACCTCTGTGTATCACCCACAAACCAATGGCCTCGTTGAGCACTTCAATTAGACGCTCAAGCAAATGTTCAGGAAATTTGTAGAGGATGACAGCAATAATTGGGACTCCTTGCTACCCTATGTCCTATTCACCATCTGTGAAGTATACCAGAGCTCTATGGGGTTTTTCCCCTTTTGAGTTACTGTATGGGAAGAGGCAGAGAGGAATTTTGGGCATAGCTCACAAAATGTGGGAAGATGAAGGAACTCCAGAATAGAACTTCATTGACTATGTTCTGTAAGTGCAGGATTGCCTAAATATAGATGGGGAGGCAGCCCGCCTATGCCTAGAGAAGGCTCAGTCTACCGAAGCCCGAGGTTACAATCATCCCACAGTCCAAAGAGTATTCTAGTCGGGAGACCGTGTCCTTGTTCTCCTCCCATCTTTGTAAAACAAGCTAGCTCATTGGCAAGTAACCTATGAAATTTTGTAGAAAACATGGCTTGTGGATTACAAAATAGCCCAGCTTTTCACTGTAAATAAATTGCACCTAAAGGAAACAGCCACAGCTTGCCTCCTTATTCCTTTAGGCTGTTTCCTAAACCATGACTGGCCAAGTTATCACAGGCCTACTGATATCAAGATGATTTGTGTTTTTGATACGTTTGTCATGTTGTTGTTTTAATAATATTATGTATGTATGTGTGTTGTAAATCGCCTAGACCTTTATGTGTTAGGCATTTAATAAGTTTTAAGAAATGGAAATTTCAAACTTTTCCAACTCATTAAGGAAAAATTCTCTATTTTATACTAAAACATCTCACTAAATCCTACTCTCCATATCCAGACTGTAACCCTCACAGTCCTCCTGATCTAGTCTGATCATTACAGGCCCACAGTCCCCTTGACTCCCGTTTTTTGCATCCAGAGTCCTATATGACTCATTGATCTAATTTAACCAAAAGATTACAAACTATTATCATCCAGCTCCTTAGGAACCCCTATAAAGAATAGCAACATTTGCTCAACAGAGCGAGAACAACCTTGTAGAGGTCCCTTGTCCAATTCTCTGCTCCCTTAATTTGTCTCATAAAGAACTGATTTTTTTTCTTTAATCATACTTGAGTAATATTAGTTAGCAACCTAATGCCACAAAATCGTATCTTCCCATGAGACTCTGCATAAACTAGGGAAGCTGAGCTGAGCTTTAATTTTCTTACTACCTACTTTTTCTGGGATTATATTTTCAGGTACCTATGATATGACATATTCCAATTTATCACACATGAAGGTAGAGAGCATGAAATATTACAGTCCAACCACTTTTAAGTTGATGCAAAAGTTCTTTGTTTAATTTTTACTCTTTCCAAGCGGCAACTCCAAAAGCTCTAATGAAATACAGTAGTTTTCAACCAGGTCCGTTTAACCTGATATTGGACCTGAGTTAAGTGGTTGAGATTATACATTGTACTTAGTCCCTCCCGACGCAGCTCTTAGCGAAACACGGTCCATGTCGGGGGACCTGGCTGAAAACTACTGTATTTCAGTAAGAAGAAACATGATCACATCTCACCAACTCTGATGAATCTTCACTGGTTACCAATAGCACAAAGGATCAGATACAAGACATTAACTATCCTACATAACAAAATCTACAAAGTTGACAACTCTTCTCTTGAACACATGATCAAACTGCAAAAATCACCACGAGCTACAAGAATCACTGGCAATTTGCAACTAATCATACCCCCCTTTCTTCTGCAAAACTATCCAATACCAGGAATACAGCCTTCTCCATAGCTGGGCCAAAAGAATGGAACTCTTTACCAATTTACTTAAGTTCAATCAGGGACTCCAAATCTTTCAAAAAAGAACTTAAAACATGGTTATTTAGACAATCATTTACAAACTAAGGGCCTTATTTTCCAATAACGCATTAGGGGGCGTTATCAGTCTTTTATCACGGTGCACGATATTTGCCGGTTTCTTTTATCGCAGTGTCAGAGAGAGAGAGAGAGAGAGAGAGAGAGAGAGAGAGAGAGAGAGAGAGAGAGAGAGAGAGAGAGAGAGAGAGAGAGAGAGAGAGAGAGAGAGAGAGAGACTTACTATAGTGCCTATGCCCTACATAGGTATTTCAATCCCTATGGGAGGGCTACCTACTAACTCGGGGTGGGGATTAGGTATGAGCGTCGGGGGTTGGGGGCCACTTTCGTATTCCACATGAGACCTACGGACAGAACAGTGGTCTCTAGTGCAGATTTGCTGGCCGTCGGAGTGAGGACGCTCACTCCAAGAAGTGGTTTGGGCAACGTTCTCTCTACCTAGCTTGATGGACACTCTACCTGGGCAACAACATGCTAGGTGGAGAGAATGTTGGCCAAATCTCCGCTTGGAGTGAGCGTCCTCACTCCGACGGCCAGCAAATCTGCACTAGAGACCACTGTTCTGTCTGTAGGTCTCATGTGGAATGCGAAAGTGGCCCCCAACCCCCGACGCTCATACCTAATCCCCACCCCGAGTTAGTAGGTAGCCCTCCCATAGGGATTGAAATACCTATGTAGGGCATAGGCACTATAGTAAGTCTCTCTCTCTCTCTCTCTCTCTCTCTCTCTCTCTCTCTCTCTCTCTCTCTCTCTCTCTCTCTCTCTCTCTCTCTCTCTCTCTCTCAGGCTGTCTGGAGGTATCATGGATGGCGATACTCCTTTTCTGGCCCGTAGCGCAGTCCATAACGCGAGGTTGGAGTTGTAGTTATTAGCCGCGCTAGCAGCCACGCTAACACTGCGGCTGTTTCGCCGCACACGATACACAGGTTCCCGCTTTACATATGCTCCGCCCCAACTCCGCCCCCTGAATACCAAATGACTAATTTGCATTCGCAAATCGCGTTAACAGCTGTTAACACGATTTGCGAATTTATCGCACGCGGTAAAGTGCTTGGAAAATGAGGCCCTAAATTGGCTAACAAATTTCACTATACTGAAAATCTCCCACTGTAACAACCATAGTTTTCCATATCCTCTCCACCCCTTCTTACCTCTTACTTCACCACTCCTCTATTTCCGCCTTACATTACTTTCTCCCCCTTTTCCTTTGAACCTTTACTTCCTTTCTACCTAACAGCTAACCTTTGAATAAATTGCTCTAACACACCTCTACATTGTTACCCCATTGAATTTCCCTATCTACCAACATATCCTGTTAAATATCAACGTCTGATTGTAAGTCGTTCTCTTCAAACCTATTCCACTCTGCTGTTGCTGAGATGTTATTCATTTTTACATGTTTTTGCATGAAGTTGTTGTTTCACTGTAAACCGGAGTGAAGGCATTATGCTAATACATTGGTATATAAAAGAATCTAAATAAATAAATAAATATTTCCTGCTCTCTACCTTCATGTGTGGCTAATATTTGGAGAGCAGAATATCTCCTTTTCCGTGTTGTATTCCAATTTATCACCATATCCTCCCTTCCAAAATGTTCAGAGCTGAATGTCTCAGGCAGGAGAGGAAGGCTTCTAAATTAACCACTCTCTGAACCCTACTACCTGGATCCCTTAACTCCTTCTTCTCAAGTTACACTACTTAAGAGAACTCAACTGTCACATAGAGAGAGAGAGAGACAATGGATGAGGGACATTCTCTTTATTACAGCATGGTGGTTACTTAAAATCAAAGTTAACAATGTCTCCTTGACAGTATATGCTGTCCTTCACAATTTAAAAGTATTGATTACTGTGCTGTGGACTGTTCATCCGTTTGTTAAAGGTTATGGCATCTGTGGTATTTAAATTAATAAACCAGTTGCTGTTTAAAGAAAAAGACCAGGCATGTTTATTTGTGGCAGGATGGGTGGGAAGAGGGAGAGGGGGGAAAGACTGGAAGGGGGATAAGAGTAACAAGGGTCAATGTGCTTGTGTTACATGTTTCAGCTGTCTGTTGTAGTGCAAGCAGGTCTAAGTTATACATTTGAAAGAAGCAATTTGCAATGCATATAAGAAATTGAAAATAGATGTCCTTGCTCTTTTTTCTGCTGAGTGTTCTGCACGGCCACTGGCCAGTGCAACCTGTCTGTCTGCTATTTTGGAGGGCTCAGCAAAGTCATTCTTAATGCTGTCTTACATTTCTGGTTTCATTTTATTTTAGATGCAAGCTGAAAGTCCATTTCACACTGTCCAACCAACAAATGCGATATCCGTGAAGCAACTAATATAAACTTTGCAGTGGTTAAAGTAGGGAACTGAGAAGCCTGGTGATGAAGGGTTAAATCCTGTCTTGCCGCTTATTCATAGTGTGGGCTTACTTTCCTGTATATAATTTATGGCAGACTCTAAAAGAGGGAAAGTTGGAGTAGAGAAAGGGAATCTTGATTCATGGAAATTAAGTTTCAGCTAAGAATGGGGCTTTTTTTAAAGCCCTAAGGCCTATAATTATCATTTTGCTGTAATGATAACAGAAATAGCCCCAGCTATTAAAAAAAAAAAAAATGGACGTGATTAGGGGATTAGCCTTCCCTTTGCATCGTGTAGGTAATTTCTGTAATTTCGCAATACCATACTGCAAAGGGCGATACTGTACCATGAAACATGATGCGTCAGTGCATTGTGTGCTGTTAGTTGCATCGTGTCAACAGCTACGGCTCACATTATTTTATGCATTGCATGCTATTTTTTTCGTTTATATATATCCCGGTTTCCTGCAGCTGCCTCTTTGAGGGTGTGTCGAGAGTTTGGTGAGAGGAAGTAGGTAGGTGGTGTTGGAGGATAGTTGGAGGTTCTTTCTACTGAATGAGTTGTCTTGTTTTGTGTTTTCTCTTCTGTTTCCCTTTTCCTTGGTCTCTTTTGTATTTGGTGTTGTGAAAGTTCTTTGTAGTTTGTCCTGTTTGTCTGTGTGTCTTTTTCTGTGGAGGAGTGGAGGAGTGTGGTGAGGTTGTAATGAGGAGGCGTGAGAAGGAGTGATGGTAGTGGTGTGCAGGAGTGTGGAGGAGTGATGCTGTGGTGAGGGGAAGTGAGGAGTGGCGGTTGTGGTGAGGAGAGTTTGATAGGATGGAGCATGAGAGACATGGGGAGAGAGGAGAGGTAAGAGGAGGAGGAAGGATGATGAGGGCAGAAGTGCTAGGGGAAGGAGGAGTAGAGACAGGGACAGGAGTAGAGATAGGCAGGAGGAAAGGGATAGGAGAGGTAGGAGGGGGAAGGGGATAGGCAGGTGAGGACAGAGGGGGAAGATGGCAGGCTAGGGATAGAGAGAGAGAAGGGAGTTGGTAGGGCAGGGGTAGGAGGAGGGTGGAAGGTAGGGGAGACCGGAGTGCGAGTGAGCGTGAGGAAAGGGAGGAAGACACCTCTCTGGAAGAGGAAATGGGACCCCGTTCTGACAACCAGGCAGCAGGACGCCCTCATCTGAGGGCTCTCAAGTTCAGGACAATGAGCTGATCATTGCTGGGCTCCTGGAGCATTACCCGGTGCTTTTTGGGATCCATGCTGGCAGGACATCCAAAGCATCCAAGGGCCAGATCTGGCACACCATAGCACAGGCAGTTTCCCGGCGGAGCGGTGCCCAGCACAGAGCTGAGCAGGTGGCCCTCAGGTACCAGGACATCAAGGCCCAATTGAAAATGAAGGTGTGCAGCAGAAACAAGTACTTCCAGCAAACCGGCGGAGGAGCACCTTGCCCGATAATTCTCACAGCCATGGAGGAGCATCTCATCCAGCGGTTGGGAACGAATGTGTTTGAGGGCATGGTTGAGTGTCTAAATACCACATGAGCCAGAGCCGGTAAGTTTACGTCACCTGTAAATGGCAAGGCTGCTACGGTTGTGCACATCATTTGGCAAACAATGCTCACATTCATTGAGCTGCAAAGTGCATAGCTCATGACAAATGGTCCATGTGTGTACCTCCTGGCTTTGGTACTGTCTTCTTCTTTGTTCCCACAGCTCATGCCCAGGACTCTGCCGGTCCCAGCCGTAAAGACCTAGGGACCAGCAGTAAAGCCCCAGGGAGCAGTGGCGCAGCTGTACTTTTAACTGGCCCCTTGCTTATGGACGCCCAGACCCAGTTTAGTGAGGCGGAGGAGAAGCAGCAGCAGCAGCTGCAGCACAGCCTGCTCATGGAACCCCTGGACTCAGCCAGCTCATTCAATATGAGTTTAAATATTTTGGCCTTAATGTAGGAAGAATCCAGTCTGCAATGGCCTCACTACAGCACACCACATGGGCAGCAGAAGGCAGCAGGCAGTGAGCCGGACCAGCCCACCAGCCTCCTCATGCCCCTTCTGGAAGCGGATACTGCATCTCGTCACATGACAAGCACTGCACCAGCACCATCCACAGCACCAGTTCTGGCAATAGCACTGCCACCAGCACTGTCGACAGCAGCAGTTCCGTCACCAGCACCAGCACCATCATCACCACAGGCCTCAATGCACCAGCAGGTGGACTGGCTGGAAAGGAGACATCGTGCCCAACTACACCACATATGGGCAGAGCTAGTGCACCTGAGGAGGGCTGTCAACGTGCAAAGCCAGGCCCTGCATGCCCAGACGGCAGTGCAGGCACAGGCTCTGACAACAGTGGCAACATCCATAAATAACCTAACCGCTGTAATGGCAGAGATTTTACAAAGGATGCTGGAGCCTGCCCCTGTGCCTTCCCCAGCATCAGAGATCTCAAAACCACGCAGCAGTCCCCAGCCCAAGAAACAACCTAGGGGTAGGCCCCTAAAGGACATGCCATCCCCAGTCACAAGCCACAGCGTGGCAAAGGCCCATGAACCACACAAAAAGCTGGCTTGGAATCCCAAAAAACAAGACTTGTTGGACAAGCCTGGTCAGGCCTCTGTACAGAGTTTCTGTGCTGGCTAGATGGAAGAAGCCTGCTGGGCCCATCTGGACCACAAAATTCCTGTGCTTGCTTGATGATGGGTATGGTCTACTGTATGCCACTGTTGTCCTCCAGGCAACTTCTAATGCTCTCCTCGATGCTCTGCCCATACTGCAGCCTCCTTGAGGCCATCTCCAGTCATGGTCCAGCTACTGTCTCTTCTCCTCATGTGTCATCTCCTGCTCCAGATGTTATCTCATCTCAGCCTGCTGCCGCCTCCATGCTGGTGCCTCATCTCAGCCTGCTGCCGCTTCCATGCTGGTGTCTCATCTCATCTTACCTCAGCCTGCTGCTACCTCCATGCTGCTGTGTCTTTTGCTTGTGCTCCTGCCTCCATGCTGCTGTCTCTTCTTCTGGTCCTCAGCCTCCAGGCTGCGCTCTTTGGTCCTGCTGCCTTCTTGCTGAACTCTGCTGCCATGGCCCTTAGGCTGTCTCCCCTGAGTGCACTTTTTCTACATGGACTGTCTGGGGCCATTATTTTGCCATTACATAGTTATGCTGCTATCGACTGTAGCATGATAGCTGTACTGTAGCTATTGGGGTAACACTTCTGTTTTCTATGGTCTTTGCTGTAATCATGATTGTGCAAAAAGCAAAAGATGTTAAGCCTGTATATGTCATGATGCCATTTCTATGAATGTATGAACAGGTCTACACTCAAAGTGCAGTTTATTTCTGTGACAATGTAATGTGCAAAATGTGATATTTTGTCCTTGCAGAATGTGATTACCAAAGACGTTGACTTGCTTTTAATCTAATGAATAAATTTGTTCTGGAATAAACTGGTTACAGATGTGAAAAAAGCCCTTTCGGGTTGTGTCTTTTCATTGTGGGTTTTTCTCTTAAGGCTTGATTAGGTCAAAGTTGTGGGCTCCACATGACCTTGCATGCTAGAGTGGCCTTGCAAATTCCAACTCACCACTTATCTGGTAGGCAAGACCATATGGCCTAGGCTATACAACTGACAGCTCAGTGTATGCTCCCAAAGAAGACAGCAAGAGCTAAACAAGAAACTCCTTACTGTGGAGCTTCACTATTGGCTCATGTTGCCTTCTTCAGACAGCATACTCTTAGCTAAGTTTGGGGTACATGGGCCTGTATGTGAGATGGCAACTAGCTAGCTGGTGTTCAGCGCCATACACTGTCCAATACAGTGGGTGTTGAAATGCTTGGATAGAGGATCAGTAGCTATGTCTTCACTCTGTGGGGGCCCAATGGGTTGTCTAGCTATGCGCTGGTCATAGTGCAGCTAGAACAGACCATTGGGCTCTTCCATTGTGAAGATATATCATCTCTGACCAAACAATGGGCCTTCTCCCTTCTCTCTACCTTTGGCACCAAATGTTCTCATGACAGCACTCTTTTGTCAGAGGTCTACTTGAAAAGTTACTGAAGGCCAAGGTGTAGTTCCTTCCTTTCCACATTCTGCATTAGTTATAAGATGGCACTTGAATGTGATCTTGCTATGTTTGACTTGATTAGATTTGATAACATATTAATTTTATCTTAACGTATTTTATTTTATTAATATGAGATTTTTGTAATTTTTAATTATGTTATTTTATGATTTATATTTATGTACACCATTTTGACTAAACTTTGTAAAAGTGGTATAGAAACATTTTTTAAATAAATAAATAGATAAATAAATAAATGTGTAGGGAGCTGAAATGTGCGGCTGCAGGTGCAGATCTATTAGTCAAAATTAGTATCCCATCATTAAAATCATTCATTGTACCTGAAGACTGGAGGATAGCTAATGTAACCCCAATATTTAAAAAAGGCTCCAGGGCAATCCAGGAAACTAAAGATCAGTTAGCCTGACTTCAGTGCCAGGAAAAACAGTGGAAAGTGTTCTAAATATCAAAATCACAGAACATATAGAAAGACATGGTTTAGTGGAACACAGTCAACATGGATTTACCCAAGGGAAGTCTTGACTCACAAAGCTGCTTCACTTTTTTGAAGGGGTTAATAAACATGTAGATAAAGGTGAACTGGTGGATGTAGTGTATTTGGATTTTCAGAAGGCATTTGACAAAGTTCCTCATGAGAGATTTCTAAGAAAGGTAAAAAGTCATGGGATAGGATTTTGTGGATTACAAATTGGCTAAAATAGAGGAAACAGAGAGTAGGATTAAATGGACAATTTTCTCAATGGAAAAGGGTATAAAGTGGAAAAGGGTATTCAGTGGAGTGCCTCAAGGATCTGTACTAGGACACGTACATTTCAATATGTTTATAAATGATCTGGAAAGGAATACGACGAGTGAGGTAATCAAATCTGCAGATGATACAAAATTATTCAGAGTTGTTAAATGACAAGCAGATTGTGATAAATTGCAGGAGGACCTTGTGAGACTGGAAAATTAGGCATCCAAATGGCAGATGAAATGTAATGTCAATAAGTGCAAGGTGATGCATACTAGGGAAAAATAACCCATGTAGAAGTTACACAATGTTAGGCTCCATATTAGGAACTACCACCCAGGAAAGAGATCTAGGCATCATAGTGGATAAAATTTTGAAATCGTCGGATCAGTGTGCTATGGCAGTCAAAAAAACAAACAGAATGTTAGGAATTATTAGGAAGGGAATGGTGAATAAAACGGAGGATGTCATAATGCCTCTGTATTGGTCCATGGTGAGACCGCACCTTGAATACTGTGTACAATTCTGGTCACCGCATCTCAAGAAAGATATAGTTGTGATGGAGAAGGTACAAAGAAGGGCGACCAAAATGATAAAGGGCATGGAACTGCTCTCCTATGAGGAAAGACTAAAGAGGTTAGGGCTATTCAGCTTGGAGAAGAGACGGCTGAGGTGGGATATGATAAAGGTCTTTAAAATCATTAGAGGTCTAGAATGGGTAAATGTGAATCGGTTATTTACTCTTTCAGATAATAGAAGGACTAGGGGGCACTCCATAAGGTTAGCATGTAGCACATTTAAAACTAATCAGAGAAAATTCTTTTTCACTCAATTAAACTCTGGAATTTGCTGCCAGGGGATGTGGTTAGTTCAGTTAGTGGATAAGTTCTTGGAGGAGAAGTCCATTACCTGCTATTAATCAAGTTGACTTAGAAAATAGTCACTGCTATTACTAGCATCAGTAACGTGGGATATACTTAGTTTTTGGGTACTTGCCAGGTACTTGTAGCCTGGATTGGTCACTCTTGGAAACAGGATGCTGGGCTTGATGGACCCTTGGTCTGACCTAGTATGGCAATTTCTTAGGTTCTTATATAAGGCCAGAGAGTACATTGTATACATGTAAAGCTTGTGTGATGTTAAGGGGGAGGTAGAGTCATCCCCACACAAGACTTTACTTTGGGTCCCCCTTACTTGGGTCCTCAGTCCAATGAAAATGCTATCTGGACCAAACCCTTTTTAGGTTTCCCACTATACCAAATATGTCATCTATTTGCAGGCTGCTGGAAGAGGGCGTAAGTTGCTGTGTGACCATTGAGGAGGAGTGAGGGAGTAGTGTTGTGTTGATATCAGCCACAGGCCAAGAGTAGGTGATGTAGATGGTGGCTGTAGATGCTGTGGCTTGGGACCAAGTAGACCCATTCAATTGGCCAGTGCAGGCCAATCGGCTACCTTCCAGACTATAAAGGCTGCACAGGCTGCTTCACTAGCAGCAGCAGCAGGGCACCCGGAATTTTCACGTGTTAGTCCAGAGACTTGGCAATTCTGTTAGAATTACGGAGTCTCCATGTTAAATCCAGAGTGTTCCCAGATATGCCCATGCAGCAGGGGATGCTTTTGTTGTATAGAATGTTCAAAATACTCTCTTGGTTCTTTTTCCTCTCTTATCTTTTCTAGGTGGGTGTTGGTGTTTTATAATTAAAGTTGGTTAATATCTGCTGGCTCTACCTGATATTCTACAATATGTCTTCCTACCATTAACTGACTTAATCCCCCTGTCTATTTCTGATTTCTATCATCTCCTACAATGTATTGTAATACAGTTTACTAGTAAATAGAATAATTGCAATCAAGATACAATCCCAGAGGAGGATGCACCTCTACCCATTTATAAAGCTCTGAGGCAAACAAACGTATAAATGGAAAAGGAGAAAGATCCTTCTTTTCCCTGTCTTTTTTCCTTTCCTTTCCCTCAGTCTTATATTTTTATAACATTGAATCCCCTGACCCCTTAAATAACAAGCAAATATGGATGAATATTTCTATTCATGTGACAACGGATTATTCTGTACAATCCATGTTTAATTATACGCTGTATTTCCAGCTGATCGGCAGGTAATGTTTAATAGGGTAAATGGCTACAGCAACACTGAAGATAAAAGATGCTTATTAAAAAAACAAAACAAAAATCCAAAAACAAAAACATAGGATTCTAGCTTAGTAGCTTTCAAATTTCCCAAATAAATTGGTTCAGTTTGTAATAGGAAATAAGAAACAGAAAAACCTCTTGTCATGTTTATGAATTTTATATTTCATGTGTCAAGAGGGACAGTGAGACTCTCTGGGGAGTAGATTGATCTGTGTTAACTCTTTCAGTACCAGGGACAAATATTACCATGCAGGAGAGCAGGTCTAAATACTACCCACTGTATATATGATTAATGCCTCATAATCAATGGCTTTAATTTAAAAAATAGTTTAATGACCAATTATTAGACATTATGCCCCTGAAAAAAAATATTTTACCCATTCCAAATGAAACAATATTTGGAGAGCTACAACCAGAGAAATCATCAAGATTAGGAGGCCTATGCACTAAAACTCACATTAAAAATTTTAACCCTAAATCAGTTAAAACTTAATCAGCAAGTTAAAATACCATTTAAACTATGCACTACATTTTAGCATGAGTATGAAAAATAATTGCCTCCATAGCATGCACATGCTATTAGTGTGTATGGTAACACAAATCTAAATGCAAATAGTGTATTCCAGCTAAAGCGCATACGGGCACTAGAATGAGTATGCTTAGGGTTTTTTTCCCCCGTCCCCTTCCTGCAAGTAAGCCTGGCACGTAGGGGTGCTTGTCCGTGCTGAGGGCAGAAGTGGGAGAGCATCTGGACCCAGGAGAGGATGAGGTGAAAGAGACTTCTAAGAAAGAAGAAACCAGACCAAAAGCGCCTGCTTCAGATGTCTGCCGAGGAAGGTAAGGACTGGTGTTAGAAGGTGCCTTGGCCAGCTCTGGCACATGCATCCCACCGACGACAGAGAGAAAAAGTCGGCCAGCCGTGAGCCAGGACATCAGCATCTGATCATCTCTCCCCACCCCCCACCAGCAAGCACACTGTAGTAGTGTTGGGACAGAAGCTATACAGTGACAGCTATTCATGATAAAGACTCGGATATTGAGGAGACCTAACCATAGCAATGGCAGCAAGGGTGGTCATCATATGCCAGCGAAGTGAGTTCAAGTAACTGATAAACGCCACTTATGTGCCCCATCCCCCAAATCTATTCCCTCCACCTTCCCCATGGCATCCACCCCAATCATCTAATGATGCAGTGGAGATGGAGGTGGGTGGGTGGGGGGGGGGGGTGTTACTGATGCTGTGGGTGGGGAATGAATATTGATGCCATAAGCAGCAAGTGATTGTCCTTGTTTGGAAGAGGATGTCCAACCTTGATAGAGATGGGGGGGGGGGGGGGGCTGGAGGGATAAAATCTCCAATGCCTTCAGGATTTCGCAATAGCTAGGGTGGACGTTACACTTTTGTGTGTTAATATCCACAAAGGTAACGAGGCCACACAAATGAGGGTACATTTTAGCATGCTCATAATGCAACGGATGACATAGCACATTAGTTCCATTTTAAAAGTACATGTTAAAATGTACAAGGTGAATTTTCAAAATGTTGCACACTTAAAATATAGCATATATGTGTGTAAGTACCCCATGCTCCCATATTCTGTATTTTCTAAAAGTAAAAATTATACGCGTATGCTCACTTTCTCACGTACACATATGCGTGAAAAAAGGGTGGTCTCGTGGCATTCCGGGGCGGGGCAAACAGTTAACGCCCATAAGTTGCTATTTTAAAAGATACTTGCATGCGTACATTTTCCAACTTGTATATTTTAACATCTGCTATTTATCCAGTGTAAGTGATATTAAACATGTTTATCGTGTAGTAGGGACAGGATGGGAGGTCTGGGTGGACTTGGAGGCACAGGCTGAAGAACCAGCAGGGTCTCAATAACCTGGAGGACTGGGCAAACTGGTGGACTATTTGGTAAATTGGTTAATTTCCTTGATGCGCACGTTTGAAAATTGGCTGATTTAAGCATATAAATCGGACTTACACGAGTAAGTCCTAGTTTACTTTCACATGGAATGTATACATGCATATATATTTGAAATAAGTGTGTAAAGTACGTGTGTTACGTGTCTTCAATATACTGCATATATGCATGTATGTTGCATGGCAGAATTACACACAGATTATTAAACAGGCATATCTTATATGCACATATTATAAAATGCTATAGCAAATATGCACGTGGACATATACACACATATATTCCTCCATGCGCAGTTGTTTTAAAGTTATCCTCCCTCTGAGTAGCAAGCTGAAATTTTTCTTACCATAAATATTATTGCACAGACTAGCTGTACCCAGCCACGCGTTGCAGTGGCAGAGCCAGGTTAAGTGGAAAAGAAAGAAAAGAGAATGGGGATAACCGCCCCCTGCCCCCCCCAACATGGACGCAAGAACATCCCCACGCCCCCCCCCCCCCACCCCTGCAGGCCCGCCGATACCTGTCAAAAATGGTAGTCGGTGGAACGGGCGTTCGTTCCGGCATGGAAGTATTAGCGCCGGGCCCTTGGCAGCCAGCACTCAAACTGTCTCAGACGGCTGTTGGAACTTACTCTGTCAGTGGGGTGGAGCAATGGGAGCGGTCGTCTCGCTCAGATAGTAAGGGCGAAGGTGCGCCAGTTGCCAGTTCAGAAAATGGTGTCGACGGGCCCTCGCCCTTACTATGTCACATGGGCTACTGCTGCTATTGGCGTTCCCGAGTGTCCTAGTAAGGGACAGAGCCGTCGGCGCCATTTTGATTGCTGGCAGCCGACGGCCGTAGTGTATGGGATGTGTCACGGAGCGCCCCCCCCCCCCCGCTGGAGCAGCCCGAACTATTCTGCCTTTTGCGTGCGTTCGGAGGGTGTGGGCAGTAAGTAGAAAAGTCATGTGCGTGGGGGATGTGAGGAGGGTGTTTTTGTGTGAGTTCGTAGGGTGTGGGAATTGCACACATGTGACATGTGAGTGGCCTCCCGGTGTAGCATGCTGGTATTTAGTGGGGGTTTGTGTGTTTTTTGAGGGTGTGTGAAATAAGTACAATTGGCATGTGTGCGGGGGTGTGTGAGGAGGGTGGATTTGTGTCTGCTCGGAGGGTGTGTGTATCCCAAACATTGGTCACGTGTGTGTAGGGTGTGAGCGTTTGTGCAAGGTGTAAGAGCTTGCGCTTACGTCCAGCAGATGTCGCTGTTTTGTTGAACCAAATTTTAAAACTTTTTTACCAGCCCCCGGTGTGACATATATGTAATGTAAGTGTAGAAGAACCTTGCCGTATGTGAGGTGAAGCTTGTGTCCAAATTTGAAAGCAATCGGTTCACGCGTTGCTGTGGCTGAGCCTGGTTAAGTTGAAAAAACAGAACAGAGCAGTAAAGGTTACAGTTTGTGTGTTTTTTTTATTTTTTTGTAACCCAAATGAACAGCACCAGCAAAGAATAGTTTAAATATGCAAGCAAGCCTTCCTGGCCCCCCCCCCCCCCAACCTGGCGAAATACAGCAACCCATGCTACAGCCCCCCTTCTCGGGAGATGTGGAGAACGAGTGCCCCCCCCCCCCTG
Organism: Rhinatrema bivittatum; assembly: GCF_901001135.1. Taxonomy (NCBI): domain Eukaryota; kingdom Metazoa; phylum Chordata; class Amphibia; order Gymnophiona; family Rhinatrematidae; genus Rhinatrema; species Rhinatrema bivittatum. The sequence goes on along the minus strand of NC_042617.1, from coordinate 266,986,897 downwards.
TGAAAAACGCGCGGCGGAAAATAAGAACGGTCCCCCACCGTGCTCCTCCCCGGCTACCTGTGTAAACTGCCAGCCGGTGGCGAGGGTGTGTGCTAGGGTTTGTTCCGCCGGCTGCCATGTCACAAAACTTCACTGGTGAAAGTTGTGCGTCAGGATTCCTGACCTAGTAAGGGCAAATGTCCGCTGAGGATATGGCGCCGACGGGCTCTTGCCCTTACTATGTCACATGGTGTACCGACGTCATTGTTGTCTCCGTATAGCATAGTAAGGGCAAGGTCCACCGGTGCCATTTTGGTTGCTGGCATCCGCCGGCCCTACTGAATGCGATGTGTCCCGGACCGTTCCTGTGGTGCCGGCGGAGAAGCACGGACTTGTTTCAGGTGTAGTGTGTGACCGGAGTGCAATGCGTGGGTGGGTGGAAGAGGGTACTTTAATTTAAATTCGGAGGGTGTGTGAAATGCGTGCCTTCTCAATGTAGCAGCCAGGAATTTGTGTTTTGGTGTGTTTTGGGAGTGTGGGTGAAGTAAGTGACATTGGCAGGCGTGTGGGTGGGGGTGTGTGGTGTGATGAGTGTGGATTTCTGTGTGTTATGAGGGAGTGTGAATGAAAGACAATAGCCCTGTGTGGGGGTGGGGTGTGGTGTGTGAGTGTGTGTGAAAGGTGTAAGAGGTTGCGCTTGTGCTGATGGCCACCAGATGTCGCTGTTTTGTGTAAGCAATTTTTAAACTTGTATTACCTGTCACAGGTGTGACCTATATGTAATGTAAGTGTATAAGATCCTTCCCATATGGGAAGTGAATGTTGTGTGCAAATTTGAACGCATTCGGTTAAGCGGTTGGCGAGATTAGCGACGACGTACAAACTATTTAACATTTTTATTTATATAGATTATAAAAACACATCAGTTTGGGAAAAAAAAGATGCAACAATTAATATAAGAAATAAGAATATTCTAATTCCACTTTTCAGGTATGTTAGCAGGTAGCTGAGTATGATACTGTATATTTGAGATAGCTTAAGTAAATAATATATAAGATCAATAGGCAGACTGGTTATTGGACCTTTATGAACAGTTACAGAAGTTAATCTCTAGGTCTGTGATAAATGAGTGTGGTAATACTTAAGGATGGTTTAGCCACTTTGAATGCAATTCAAACCACATTCAATGTCAGCTTTGTGCCTCTGATTTTCTAGGCTGCAGCTCATCCTGATCTAATATGGTTCAAATCACACTCAGGCAGGCTTCGCCTTGGATGCTGTTCACCAAAAGTCAAGTCAACCGTAACCTAGTTTTAATTATTATTTTGTCTTCACTGCTAGAACTAGGAAATGTTTCTGAGCTAGAGATTCACGTGACACTGAGGGGCGGATTTTCAGAGCCCTGCTCGCGTAAATCCGCCCAAAACCGGGCGGATTTACGCGAGCAGGGCCCTGCGCGCCGGGAAGCCTATTTTACATAGGCCTCCCGGCGCGCGCAGAGCCCCGGGACTCGCGTAAGTCCCGGGGTTCTCGGGAGGGGGGCGTGTCGGGGGCGTGTCGGGGGGCGGGCCCGGTCGTCGCGGCGTTCCGGGGGCGTGTCGGCAGCGTTTTGGGGGCGGGTACGGGGCGTGGCTACGGCCCGGGGGCGTGGCCGCGCCCTCCGTACCCGCCCCCAGGTCGCGGCCCGGCGCGCAGCAGGCCCGCTGGCGCGCGGGGATTTACGTCTCCCTCCGGGAGGCGTAAATCCCCCGACAAAGGTAAGGGGGGGGTGTAGACAGGGCCGGGTGGGTGGGTTAGGTAGGGGAAGGGAGGGGAAGGTGAGGGGAGGGCAAAGGAAAGTTCCCTCCGAGGCCGCTCCGATTCGGAGCGGCCTTGGAGGGAACGGGGGGAGGCAGCGCGGCTCGGCGCGCGCAGGCTATACAAAATCGATAGCCTTGCGCGCGCCGATCCAGGATTTTAGTGGATACGCGCGGCTCCGCGCGTATCTACTAAAATCCAGCGTACTTTTGCTTGAGTCTGATGCGCAAGCAAAAGTAGGCTGATCGCGCTTCTTTTAAAATCTACCCCTGACTGAATAGGAGGCAAACCTATTTAGATCATTGCTACTCAAACCACTCAGGGCCTGCTTTCTCCCGTCAGTTCAGTTTTCAGGATATCTTGAATGAAGACACATTAAATAGATTTGCAAACATCAATCTGATTTGTTAACCCACTGTATGCAAATACAGCTCATGCATATTCATTAAGGAGAACCTGAAAACCAGACTGGTTTTGAGAGATGGGCAGTACATCCAATGACTAGTTGCACCACTGGCTTCAGTCACGGGAAATCCTGCTCATCTAACACTTGCTGTGTGAGGCAAAGGTAAGCCTGCTTGCACAGAAAACAAAACTGACACTAAAATAAGAGACAACTCGATTTAGAAATGTTAAGCGGGCAATTCAGGAACAGAGAGAAAAATTCAGATTTTAATTTCAACATGTGTTATAGTAAAGTCAAAGATGTGTACATAGCAACTGCTCTCTGCTTTGGATGAACTATCAAGGATGGGTCAGTCAGTTGCTACCCTGTTTCCCCGAAAATAAGACATCCCCCGAAAATAAGACCTAGTAGAGATTTTGCTGAATTGCTAAATATAAGACCTCCCCTGAAAGTAAGACCTAGCAAAGTTTTTATTTGGGAGCATGCCCGTCGCACAGAACACCAGAGCATGCAGCTGTGATTTTTTTACCCTGCAGGATTCACAGTTAGTTGTCATCACAAACCAGCATAACCAGACAACTATTCAGAATATGATAAATGTTCATTTTTTTGTTCAACAATATATGTGAATTCTTCTTCATGGAAAAATAAGACATCCCCTGAAAATAAGGCCTAGTGCCTCTTTGGTAGCAAAAATTAATATAAGACACTGTCTTATTTTCGGGGAAACACGGTACATGGTTTGGACATGCTATGTTCAGATTTATTAGCCTTGGGGTTGGTGGAGGCACTGGGCAGACTAGGCAGCTGTTTAGAGTGCCACCGGTCTGAGGGCAGCGATGGCATGGCTTCTCCTTCTTCCCACACATGCAGCCTGGAAGAGGAACATAAGAACATAAGAAATTGCCATGCTGGGTCAGACCAAGGGTCCATCAAGCCCAGCATCCTGTTTCCAACAGAGGCCAAACCAGGCCACAAGAACCTGGCAATTACCCAAACACTAAGAAGATCCCATGCTACTGATGCAATTAATAGCAGTGGCTATTCCCTAAGTAAAATCGATTAATATCCATTAATGGACTTCTCCTCCAAGAACTTATCCAAACCTTTTTTGAACCCAGCTACACTAACTGCACTAACCACATCCTCTGGCAACAAATTCCAGAGCTTTATTGTGCGTTGAGTGAAAAATAATTTTCTCCGATTAGTCTTAAATGTGCTACTTTCTAACTTCATGGAATGCCCCCTAGTCCTTCTATTATTCGAAAGTGAAAATAACCGAGTCACATCTGCTCGTTCAAGACCTCTCATGATCTTAAAGACCTCTATCATATCCCCCCTCAGCCGTCTGTTCTCCAAGCTGAACAGCCCTAACCTCTTCAGCCTTTCCTCATAGGGAAGCTGTTCCATCCCCTTTTGGTTGCCCTTCTCTGTACCTTCTCCATCGCAACTATATCTTTTTTGAGTTGCGGCGACCAGAATTGTACACAGTATTCAAGGTGTGGTCTCACCATGGAGCGATATAGAGGCATTATGACATTTTCTGTTCTATTAATCATTCCCTTCCTAATAATTCTTAAGTGGTGGGTCCATACAGGCAGGAAGAAGAAGAGGCCATTTCATCGTGGCCCGAAGGAGGAAGATGGCACATACTCTGGGCTGTTGCAGGAAGCAGCAGCATTGGTCCCAGCCCATGTGGCATTCATTCCTAGGAGAAGTAGCAGCAGCAACAGTGCTACCTGCAAGCACAGAAAGCAGAGCTGCATTAGCCCCCACGGTCTCAAGAAAGAAGAAGTCCTGTCTGCCACGTGGGCTGAAGAAAGAGGCTGCCATTGTGCTTCTGATAGGGAGGAGGAGGAAGTGAGAAAGAGTGTGTGCATATATGTGCGTGTGTGTCTGTGAGAGAATGTGTATGTGTGTGTCTGTCTATGAACATTTCTGTGTATGTGTGACTGAGAGCATGTCTGAGTCTGTGTGTGAGAGAGCATGTCTGTGTGTGTGCATGTGAGAGAGCATGTCTGTGTGTATGTGAGAACATGTCAATGTCTGTATATATTTCTGTGTCTGTGCATATGTGTGTGTGTACATGTCTATATCTGTGTGAGCGAGCATATGTGTTTGAGAGTGTATGTGTGTCTGTGAGAGCATGTTCTGTGATTAAGCATATGTGTATGTATGAGAGAGAGAAGAAAGAATGTGAGCAACAATTCCTCTCTTCTCCCTTGCTAATTCATGACAATCTGAGGGCATCTGGAAATCAAGAGATCCCAGGTATGGACAGTAAGGAATTTTTTTTAATCCTTTTTAAAGAATGGGTGGTGTTTGTGTCTGCTGTTTTGAAATATTTTATTGGTCTTTGGAAAATTTATGAGTTTAAAATTATTGGATGTTATTCTTTTTGTCAGTTGTTTTGAAATATTCTTTTTATTATCATGGCTTTACTTCTATTGATGATTTATATTTCCTGATTTTATTGTTTGATGTTTATGAGTAATTGTAATGCTTCTGTTTTTCCACTGTTGCACTGTATACATAGTCTGGCTTATTGTAGTTTACAATTTGTTTTTTTGTCTGCATTTTTGTAGTATACTTAAGAGTCACTTTATTTTGCATTTGGTGAGGGTCTTTTTGTATTTCCCATGTCTGACCTAGTTGACGTATTCTGCTAGTGTATAGATTCTGTGTGGGATCTTTGGTAGCTTGGCCTTTTCTGTTTTCCTAATAGTAGTTGTATTGGTGTTTTAGGGCCTAGTGTAATAATTACAATGTTGCATTTTCATAAGTAGGGTTGTTAGTGTTTGAATGCTGACAGTTATTACAGTTTTGATATAGGAGATTTACTATATTGTAATTCCTTTTATTTTTGGCTTTTTGAGGGCCAAGCCCATACCCAACACATATTACAATAGACCTAATACCAATTCCAAAGGGTTTCTTTTTTTTACTTTTTGTAGGGTTTTACTGCACTGCATGTAAATATAATATACATGTTATAAGTGACTGTATTTTAAATGTTCTTGTTCATGTAAAATCTATTATCATAAATGCATAACTTGTAATTGTGTGTGTGGAGGGTATGAGGGGGGGGGGGGGGGGGGAGGAGAACAAGCTGTAAGTTTCGCCTAGAGTGCCTAATATCTTTCCATAAGCCCTGATTACCCTGCTTTAATACTTTTGCCTATAATAGAGAGCGCTGACTTCTTAAAAGATCTTACAAGAATTCAAATGTGCTGGGTTTCTCGGAACACTTCTTAATGTATGCTCATCTACCCAGTGAGAGCAAAGAAACTAGAAAACAGCAACTGACTGGATAAGGAGGAGATGCATAGCCATGCTTCAATGGCCAGCAGCTGTGATATATCCTTAGCAGTGTAGACAGGGAATAACTGGGCAAAATGGATGGGTTAGCTGGTCTTTTTCTGCTGTCACCTACTATGTTATTATAGAATGGTCGTTCCTGGTTTTCAAACATTTTAAAATAAGAAAATGCATTTAAAATTATCCTTAGGATTTAAGCAGACACAGCAAAAATAAATGCAGAGTAAAAAAATCAAAATCCAAACTTAACAGTTTTTAAGTTATTTTGAACAGTTGGCAAACTGCTGTTATAGAAAGGAAAGAAGCTTAAGAAGTATACTTTTTTGTGTAATTATTACGGTTTTCTCTGCATTTTTGCTCAACTGTTTTAAATTTATTAGTAAGGATGTCAGTGGGTCCATTTTCAAGTGACTTCAGTGTCTCCACAATCATCGGTGGATGAGGTAAAGCCAGAGGAGGGGTGTAGTGGTGTGTCTTATACTGCTATTTGAAGTAAATGGTTTATCAAAAGTTACAAGCCCACTTTGGCTCTTTTGTTACTGACTCTTGTCCTGAGAGGATGATTGGTGGGGTAGTCTAGCTCTTAGGATCTTGGCGAGTTATATTGGGTTATTAACAAAAGTAACTGGGCTCAAAGATTAGTTGCAGATATTGAAATATACCTATTATTCATTAAATCATCCCGATCAATTACATTTGAAAAATCATTTCATACTTATATAGAGAGAGACATCACCAGAGAGTAACAGCTAGAGAGTGTCGCTCCCTCCGCCTGCTTAAAAAGTTCAACAAATGTGGTGCAGCTATGATGCAGTTTCCAGGATCAGGAAATATGTCAAGTGCAAATGATGATATGAAGCCATGAAGAGTAATAGATCATGATAAGGGAAGTGATTTGCAAATTTTTGACAAGGGACTTCATTTCTAGCTATAAATGCAAGACAAAAAGTTTAAGACATTGGAACAAATGATTCAGCATGAGAATTGATTGAGACCAATGATTATAATTGACTCATAGGGCACTATTGGTCTGAAACAATATCTGGTCTGAAACTTATCTGCATCTCCTTTGATGTTGGTACTGAAACAATATTGACCATTGCATGGGTATTATGAAGGAATCATTAGCAGCCTGACAACATTTTGCTGCAAGTTTGTGAAACTATATAAATATGTATGAAATGAGTTTTCACATATAATTGACTGCGATGCTTTCATGAGTTATCTTGAGGTGCCAGAGTGGACTTCCGAGATATTCTAAGGAGCCAGAGAAGAGATCCCAAGAAAGAGGGGAGTTAATTCCATAACCCTCAACTATCAGAGAGATTTCTTCAGAATTTGGAGAAAGAGGATTGATTTTTTTTCTTGCTGGAGAGTCAGAAGACTGCCCCCTCAGAGAGAATGACCAACAAGGTTGCTGCTAGAAAGAAAGCATCAGCATAGGAATTCCTGAAGTGCATCAGGAGGAGTTTCCAATTTCCTGCTGGGAAGGAATCTGCATCCAGCTTGTAGGTACCACCCAGGAAAGGTCCCTTGTGAAGACTACCTATTGACAGGGGAGTGCAGATCTACCAGTGGAACTTTATTTCTGTACAGAAGTGCATTATTTCAATGGGTCCTCTCTGTGAATTTTCACTGCAATCAAGTACTCAGCAAAAGGATTTCGTTTCAAACAGCATCTGACTCGTGCAACGTATTTCCTTCACTAGAAGTCGAAGACCTCTGCAGGAAGCCTGAGAGCTTCAAAGACTTTACCATTCCCATCTGTCGGATAAAGAACCCAGAAGTATAGGTCAGAACATGGCCCAAGCATTTCCCAGTGAGCTCCTGAGCCCAGTTAGCCGGCAGGAGAAGGGCTACATAGCGTTTTATGATTTTTATTGTAACTCACAGTGAGCTAGCGCTGGAATAGTGAGAAAGAAATTGAAATAAGTAAATCAATACCTGGCTATTCTTCTTATTAGTTTTTTTTTTTTTTTTTTAACCTCTACCAAAGAAGTAAAATTAAGAGGCTGCAAAGGAAAGTTCTGTCGCTTGTTGCTAGGTAACCACTGCTTTGGTATCCTTGGTTTCATCAGTTTCTTCCTAACCTTACGCATAGCCATGTCTGCATCATGCTGGCTCTGTCCCTGAGATGAGGGGTATTAAGAAAAGAAATCCATTAATTAGTAATTATTTGTTTAATTTGGCTCCTCTTTTCTAAGAGAGAGAGAGAGAGAGAGAGAGAGAGAGTGTGTATGTGTGTGTACATTTGTGTAAAATACTGGGGCTAACATAATTTAATGCAGCTTCTCAGAGTTCTTTTCTCCAAGCAACAATCAAGTGTCAAACACAAATGATGACTGAGCAAAGGAAACTTCTGCAGTCTATCACTCAAATTGGTTTTCTTTTCTGATTTCTAACTAGCTCATGCCAGAGTCTTGGTTTTTCTCTCTGGCTCCTTCTGTTATGCTGCAAAATGATTCTAAGGCTCAGATTTCAGTTTAGGGCCTAGATAGTATAAAAAACATATATTGCAAAACACCTGCTTGCACAGCTCTGAAATAATTAATCTCGAACTTCCAGCATTTAATTTTCTGAAACTTCAGCGATGGGGAAAAAACTGTACAACCAAAACCATGGGCAAAAAGTGTAATGTAACATTTTAAACTGAACTGCTTCAAGCTAAATCATACTGTTTTAGGGGTTTGTTTCTTAATTCTTATTGCAAATTTTCCAATAAGTAGACCATGAAGGCAACCATTCGCAATACAAAGCAGCAAATAAAACAAAAAAGGGCCTTATTAAATAACATTTTTATTTCCAGATGTGTAAAAGTCCTTTGGGGCAGATTTTAAATACTTGCGCGAGCGCGTACTTTTGTTCGCGCAGCAGGCGCGAACAAAGGTACGCTGGATTTTATAAGATACGCGCGTAGCCGCGCGTATCTTATAAAATCCAGGGTCGGTGCGCGCAAGGGGGTGCACATTTGTGCAACCTGCGCGCACCGAGCCCAGCGCGCGCTGCCTGTTCCCTCCGAGGCCACTCCGATTTCGGAGCGGCCTCGGAGGGAACTTTCCTTCGCCCTCCCCCCACCTTCCCCTCCCTTCCCCTACCTAACCCACCCCCCCGGCCCTATCTAAACCCCCCCCTTAACTTTGCGCGCGTCGGCCGGCTGCCCCGCTCCGTGGTCCGGTCCCAGGGGCTGTTCCGGAGGCTGCGGCCACGCCCCTGGAACGCCCCCGGGCCGAAACCACGCCCACATCACCGCCCCCGAAACGCCCCGCCCCGCCTCCTAAACACCGCGTCATCCCGCCACGCCCCCGACAGGAAGCCCCGGGACTTACATGCGTCCCGGGGCTCTGCGCGCGCCGGTGGCCTATGCAAAATAGGTGCGCCGGCACGCGCAGGGGGTTTTAAAATCCACCCCTTTATGAATAAAGCCCAAAAAGATCTACCTTATAAATGGCCTGTGACCGACGGCCCGCAAATGCGCAGTAGAGCGCAGCTCTACTGCGCATGTGCGGGCAAGGACGTTGGTCAGAAAAAAAAATGGCGGTGGGGCCGCAGGAGGCGGGAGGAGAAGCAGCGGCGCCGCGCGCGCGCGGTGCCGCTACTTCTCCTCCCCAGATCTGCCGGCAGATCTCGGGGGGGGTGTCACTCCCGCGCCCCCCCCCCCCCGAGATCTGCCGGCAGGAGCGGGAGGAGAAGTAGCACCGCTACTTCTCCTCCCCAGATCTGCCGGCAGATCTCGGGGGGGGGGGCGCGGGAGTCACACCCCCCCCCCCCCCGAGATCTGCCGGCAGATCTGGGGAGGAGAAGTAGCGGTGCTACTTCTCCTCCCGCTCCTGCCGGCAGATCTCGGGGGGGGGGGGGGTGCCTCCCGCGCCCTCCCCCCGAGATCTGCCGGCAGGAGCGGGAGGAGAAGTAGCGGCACCGCGCGCGCTCGGTGCCGCTACTTCTCCCCAGATCTGCCGGCAGATCTCGGGGGGGTCACTGCCGCGCGCGCGGGAGTGACCCCCCCCCCCCGAGATCTGCCGGCAGGAGCGGGAGGAGTTAATGGAGCCGGGTGAGGGTTGCGGGAAGTCGCACTTACGGCGCCGGGAGGAAATGGAGGTGGGTGAAGGGAGGGACTGAGTGAGTGGGAGGGAGGGAGAGGGGGACTGAGTGAGTGGGAGGGAGGGAGAGGGGGGGACTTGAGTGGGAGGGAGTGAGGGAGAGGGGGGACTGAGTGAGAGGAGAGGGAGGGTGGGGAGGAGTGGGGGAGGGGGGTGGTGAAGAGTGAGGGGAGAGAGAATGAGGGGGAGGTGAGAGACAGAGGGATGTAGCCCGTTTTAACGGGCTTTACGGCTTGTATATATATAATCTAAATATCTGTGCTTTTTTTCCCTCCAACTTACCTTATGCTAGTTTTTAGTTATAACCTAGCCAGCCAGAAAGCAGCTGAAAATGTTCCTAAATCTAGCCAGTCAAAAATTAAATGCCTAGATTTAGGCTTGCCAATTGTTTGCCCAGAGCTAGATGCTTAAAATCCATGCTAGCCAGCTAAGTCCTCCCCTAACCAGAAATATACACGCATCTATGTACTGGTTTTAAACTAATGCTCTTATCTTATTTTTATTACCGTTTTATTTGATTTGTTTTATTGTCTTATTTTATTGATGTGTATTTTATGATTCATGTAACTATGTTTTATATCCTGAATCGATGTATGTTAACCAACATTTATTGTGATACCTACATTTTGTGAACCGGTATGATGTTCCATGAATATAGGTATAAATAAATAAATGCTCATTTTTTTGATATGCTAAATCCAGCAGCCTAGTAAATCTAGGGAGCTAGATATTTTACCCTGCAGCATCTAGTCACCTAACTTCATAGTCAGGTGGCTAGATCCTAATGAAATTCAGCACTGGAATTTTTAAGATGGATAGCAGCTTTCATTTTTTAATGAAATTAGACATGTCTGACTTCCAAACTATAGAATGATTTTTTTTTACTGATAAAAAAATAGTAATGAACAAACACAGTCCCCCAAACAATATCACATATCAAAAGAACAAGGACCGACCAAAAACTATTATGGGAAATAGTATCAGAATTTATTGTGCTCTCTCATAAATGTAATCTACAGGCTCTAACCCACAATGGGCTACAACCAGTTATCAAATGAATGAGCACCTCTTCTGTTACCAAATAAGAACATAAGAAATTGCCATACTGGGTCAGACCAAGGGTCCATCAAGCCCAGCATCCTGTTTCCAACAGAGGCCAAACCAGGCCATAAGAACCTGGCAAGTACCCAAACACTAAGAAGATCCCATGCTACTGATGCAATTAATAGCAGTGGCTATTCCCTATGTAAACTTGATTAATAGCCGTTAATGGACTTCTCCTCCAAGAACTTATCCAAACCTTTTTTGAACTCAGTTACACTAACTGCAATAACCACATCCTCTGGCAACAAATTCCAGAGCTTTATTGTGCGTTGAGTGAAAAATAATTTTCTCCAATTAGTCTTAAATGTGCTACTTGCTAACTTCATGGAATGCCCCCTAGTGCTTCTATTATTCGAAAGTGTAAATAACCGATTCACATCTATTCGTTCAAGACCTCTCATGATCTTAAAGACCTCTATCATATCCCCCGTCAGCCGTCTCTTCTCCAAGCTGAACAGCCCTAAGCTCTTCAGCCTTTCCTCACAGGGGAGCTGTTCCATCCCCTTTATCATTTTAGTTGCCCTTCTCGGTACCTTCACCATTGCAACTATATCTTTTTTGAGATGCGGCGACCAGAATTGTACACAGTATTCAAGGTGCGGTCTCACCATGGAGCGATATATAGAGGCATTACGACATTTCCCGTTTTATTAACCATTCCCTTCCTAATAATTCCTATCATTCTGTTTGCTTTTTTGACTGTTGCAGCATACTGAGCCGACGATTTTAAAGTATTATCCACTATGATGCCTAGATCTTTTTCCTGGGTGGTAGCTCCTAATATGGAACCTAACATCGTGTAACTCATATACCATTATTTTAATCTTAAAATCCCCATCTATATTTATTTATATTTGTTATACTTTTATTAATTACTCCTAAAATTGTATATATTAGACTAATCAAAAACCATTTCACAGTTTACTATACTTTTACAGATCATTGTAAATCAAGTTAACTTATCCATGAATATTCCGCTCATATATCCCACACTGTTACTAATGTGCTCAAATGCTGTCCCAACATTGGCATTGTTTCAGCACCCTTGGACCTTTTTCAGGGGAAATACAGTAATCTAAAAAAAGACCAAAGAAACTGATTGGTCAGTATATATGTGCTGATAAATTAATATGAATCTGGGATGCTGTTTTGATTAATAATTTCAGTGGAGAGTTGTCAAACTTCTTACATTTTGGGGTTGGACAAATAATTTAGATTGGTTGATGCGTACTCTCGGCTATTCTTATTGGCTGTTTGTGAGGCATTTACAGTAGTTTAAAAGCAGACATGTTAGGGGCAGAGTCAGAGCATGTCCGCTATTTTTCGGGCTGATATGTGAGCTGCTCGGGCTGATTTCAGAAGTATGCTTCCACTGGTTAGCTTGTTTTAATCTGTATATATATATATATATATATATATATATATATATGTGGTTGAAACAATTTGTTTTTGTATTTTGTCTGGTGCTCTTTTTTAGATTACAGTATTTCCCCTGAAGAAGGTACAAGGGTGCTGAAACAATGCCAATGTTGGGACAGCATTTGAGCACATCAGTAACAGTGTGGGATACATGAGCGGAATATTTGTGGATAAATTAAGCTGATTTACAATGATCTGAAAAAGTATGGTAAATAGTGAAATGGTTTTTGACTAGTCTAATATATAAAAATTTTAGGAGTAATTAATAAAAGTAAAACAAATATAAATAAATATAGACTGGAATTTTAGGATTAAAATAATGGGTTTAAAGTAATGGGACTAAAAGTAATGGGAAAAGGTATATGAGATAAGAGAAGAGGTGCTCATTCATATGATAACTGGTTGTAGCCCATTGCTGGCAAGAGCCTGTAGATCACAATAGATTATGATACTATTTCCCATAATAGTTTTTGGTTGGTCCTTGTTCTTTTAATATGTGATGGGTTGTTTTTTTTTTTACTGATAGTCATTAGTGAATCATTTCACAAAAGTGTTTCCCTTTGAAAAGCTGCAGGAAACAAAATATTAAGTTACATTACTTCCAAACTGTACAGGCAAAATGATCAGCAGAAATTTTGTACATTTCTCTTCAAATTAAGTCCAAAATGTGGTTTTAGATGCCATGATGTGTCGACTATGCAAGTCCAAAGAGGCAGCCATTATGACAGCTCCATTATTCCAAGAGTGCAAACCCCCTAAATCATTGAATTATTTTGTTAATATAGCTTTTGCATTCCTTAAAGAAAAAGTATAGTATCTCTACATTTTTCATTCCTTACCACAAACCTTCCACTTTTATCCCATAACACTGAGAGCATGCTGTTGTCAGGCAAGGTACCATGATTTTAACATGGTTGTACAGCTCAGGTCTTTAAGAGTCTCAATCCAGACTGGCTCTTGAGGAAACCAAACTATACAGATCAATCTGTTTCTTTGACCAAATATAAGCAGTATGTTTCATGATATTTGCTGTGGCTATCCGGAAAATTAATCTGGGTTGCAGCCCTTGAAGACAGAAATTGCACACTCTTGTTTACTAGTAGTAGAATGCATTTATCTGTGCGAATGGTGGAATACCTCAGGTTGTATTTTCCAATTTGTCTTCCACTATCAATTTGCCTGCATTTCTTCCAATGAGTGAAAACTTAATTGGCATAACAGGCAATTACCAATACCTGTCTGATTGCTATACCTCTGTAGCAGAAATGGCCAACTAAGATGCATGAGATAAATTTGCATATTGCAGAGACTCAATATATGCACATATATCTCATGTACATTCATTATGGTTATCCTGAAAACCCGACTGGCTGTGGGGTTCCCAGGACAGGTTTGGGAAGCCCTGTACTAAACAGGATGCAGTATCCAACTGGAACATTGAACTTTACTCTGATGCAGCTGGGGCCTATGGTTTTGGGGTATACTTTCAATGAAGGTGGTGTGCGGAGCCTTGGATGGTGGAAGCAGGGATAAGAACATAAGAAAATGCCATACTGGGTCAGACCAAGGGTCCATCAAGCCCAGCATCCTGTTTCCAACAGTGGCCAATCCAGGCCATAAGAACCTGGCAAGTACCCATTCCTTTGTAGTAGCCTTGTCTATCTGGGGAGATCTGCTCAGACATAAGAAGGAAGTTTTTCTGGTTTTGATAACTTGGGAGTAGTTCAAGTTATTAATAGGCAATTGGCTAAATGCGAGCTGGTATCTGCATTGTTGCGAAAACAGGTATTACGTTTAAAATGCAACATGTTGATTACAGCTAGATATGTGCCTGGTGCTCGGAATCTGATTGCTGATGCCCTTTCTCATTTCAAGTGGAATGTCTTCAGGAGTTAGGCACTGCAGGCAAGTTAGGAAGGAGAGGCTGTTTTCAGAGTACCTGTGGCGTTTGGCTTTCCAAAGCATGGATTTGATAAGGATGTCTATGGCACCTGCAACATGGGCATCCTACGTCGTTGGCCGAGGTGCTGTTTTGAGATTTTTGCATCTTGAGGGATGGAATGGTGAACCTGTTAGAGAAGCGGGTATTGTTCAGTATATCTTATGGGCGAGACAGAGTGGTTATTCAATGTCAACAGATCATACATAGTAGGTTTTTCATTCTTTCAGAAGCTTGAAGGTTGGGGTAACCCAGTGGCGAGTTTTGTGGTGAAGCGAGTTTTGGTGGATGGGTGAGGGGTCGGGGTCGAGTAGTGGACAAAAGGCAGCCAATAAAGCATGCAGAGTTGGTGATTATATCGGGGCAGCTGGTGTGGTGTGTTGGTCGGAATACAAGGTATTACTTTTCTGGGTGGCATTTGTGTTTGCCTTCTTTAGTGCTTTGAGAGTATGGGAGTTGGTAGCTGATTTGAAAGTAAATGTGTCTGGGGTGGGGTTGAAGTTCACAAACATATGGGTTTATGATAATTGTGTGTGTTTTTGTATTCACAAGTCTAAAGTGGATCAAAGGGGAAAAGGGCATGTAATTACATTAGTTCCTTCAGCGGATGTGTTGTCTTGCCCAATTCGTTGTGTGCAGGCTTTTGTGAAGGTTATACCATCAGTTCGAGGTTCATTTTTGATGCATGCTATTGGCTCTCCCTTAACCAGGTTCCAATTTTCAAGACTGTTGCGACTGGTGGTTTCAAGCTTAGGGTGGAATGCAGATGTTTTTTGTATTCATTCTTTCCACATAGGGGCTGCCACCATGGCAGCGGAAATGGGGTTTTCGGAGAATATGATTCGGTCCATTGGGAGGTGGCGATCCAGGGCCTTTGAGTTATATGTGTGAAGGTAGGGGTTGAGGGAGGGGAAAGCAGCAGTGTGCAATCTAATTTCAATGTGTTATTTTTTACAGAATGGCGGGGGGGTTCCCATTATCAGGAG
The DNA here is from genome assembly GCF_901001135.1 of Rhinatrema bivittatum. Taxonomy (NCBI): domain Eukaryota; kingdom Metazoa; phylum Chordata; class Amphibia; order Gymnophiona; family Rhinatrematidae; genus Rhinatrema; species Rhinatrema bivittatum. The sequence goes on along the minus strand of NC_042617.1, from coordinate 266,971,852 downwards.
TGTATCTGGATTGTGGGCCATTCCTTTGTTCACTGGGCATAGCGCAGGGCTTTGTGAAGACTATATGGTGAACATCTAACCTTGAAAAGTAAGAGGAGAAGGGTTCGCTGGTTTGGTAATCGGGGAATGAGGTAGGGAGCATTGTTGTCCTTTATGCAAGGCTTGGTATGAGGTGGGGAGCTCCAGAAATTATTTTGATTCATCTCGGGGTTAACGATATAAGGACTTGTTCTTGTAAAGAGTTCGTGGTAATAGTGTGGAAGGATTTTGCATGCATTATGAACAGAATGCCTTAAAGAATGCCTTGGGTTGGTCTGATATGATCATTAGACTCAAACTAAAGAATGAGGCTTTATGGAACAGCGGTATGAAGAAAGTGAATAGGCAGATAAGGAGGTGGGTTGTAAGTCAGGGTGGTATATGGGTGCAACATGAATGGGCATGGGATATGTGTGAGAGGTTATATTGGGCTGATGGTGCACATTTGTCAGAAGTGGGGTTAGACTTGTTTAATACTATATTACAGGAGGCTTTTGAGAGAATGATTAAGGAGTATTAGTTAGGCCGCAGAGGGGGGAACAAGGGCAACCACAGTTATCCTTGTTTGTAGCGGAAACCCGAGCTCAAAATTATTGTCAATTGTTAATAATTGTGAGTTAAAGGGGGCATTTGGGGGGAGGGGGAGGAATCATGTAGTTGGGGGGGGGGGGGGGCGCTATACAAGACAGCTGATGAGCAGTGGAGGTTGCTGTTCAGGCTGCTGACTTACCCTCGCTGGGATGCGGCGGGGTGAGCAATACTGGAGGACTGATTAATTCTATATATGCCACCGGGGTGTGGTGGCAGGTGAATTGGGGGGGGGGGGGGGCGGGGGGCAAAGCACTGTTAGTGTTATGAGGGCTCAGGCTAGGTTGTTTGCTTAATAAACTGCAGCCTTTTGTAAAGCCACAATGTAGTCATGAAGGTACAGAGGCACAAGTCTTGCATCCCTATGTTATCAATATTCAGCACTACCTGGCAGCCACGAAAGTCTGGTTGGAAAAACAGCTGTCCTAAAGTTACCCAGGCACACTCAGCGACAGACTTATCCAGCTGACAGCTACTGAATGCCTAGGTAAAAGATACCTGGGTTAACTTTCCTACTCACCAGCCGACTGAATAGCGAGCAACCTCTTCCTTAAAAATATGTTAATTATAAGAACAAAGAGAACCGAACATTGTTTTAGGATATTTTTCTCAGAGAGAGGTATTTATAGTACCTTGTGTGAGTAACTGTTTAGAAAATAAGAAGAAATAAGATCATTTCTTTAAGGAGAGAGACCAGGAATTTGTCATCCTTTCATTGCTGCAAAAATAACAAATCTGTGCCCTCTACTCAGGCTGAACTGGTAGTATTTACTGTAAAATCTTTATACCCAGTTTCTTAATGCTTTGCGGAAGAGACAAACAAAATCAATGAATCTTCCTCCTGGAGACTTGAAAATGCAATTATTGAAGGAGTTTGAATACCACAAACTTTTTAGCGTGGGAGAGAAATAAAGGAGAAACAATGGTTACAATACAAGAGAACAACTCACCTGCAGTACTTTAATGGCAAATGTGATAAAAGCAAGACTCACCTTTTATCACTCTCTCACACACATTTACAATTGTGTCAATTCTATGATGAACAGAGATTTAAAATGGTCAAGAATCCCCTTAAAGCTAGCTGGGTTCTTCACTATATCTTTCCATCATCTTTTTTTTTTTTTTTTTTTTATGCTCGTCTGCTTTCTTTTTAGATCTAATTCAAAGGCATCTTTTCTTTTCAGTACATTTTTGCCTTGAAAGTCCTACTTTGATGGATATACATGCATGTTAATGAATGTAAACTGTCTCTCCCTTAAGGCAACGTTCTCAGTGTTTTTCTGCAACATGTTTGAAATAATTTACAAAGACACTGAATGTCAAATGCAAATATTTTCTTGCTACCATTTGTCAAAGAAACTTTGCATATAATATTTTGTGGACTCATTAATATTGACAATATATATGAATATATTCTAGCTTGCTCAGTTCTAACAAAGAGTACTGCTTGAAGACAGTAACTATGTAGATATGTTTTGTTATTTAATAAATGTGTTTAATAAAAGTCATTTTCTTCCCATTGATTTTTCTCCCATTTTTATTCATTATAACAAACACTGATAAATTCCCAGGAAAATAAATAAAAATTGAAAACGAAAGTCCCCAAATATACTACTTTGAACACCTAGAATAAAACTAAGATTCCCCTATTAAGACAAATATAGAGAGACAGTCTAATCCCTCTTAGTTTTTGAACCAAAGAGCTTCTATGCTTTCCTTATAGACATTACTATTACACTACTCTTAAGATACTGCAGAAACCATGAAGGTTTAGCATACAGAATATGGTGCGGCCCATCCACTGCCCCTACCAAGTGACAGGGGCTGCCCAGTGGCACCAGTAGCCTCCGGCACAAGTTAAGGGCAAAGGGCAGCCGGCACCATTTTGAATGAAGGCAGCCACTGACCCAGGAACGGGAAATAGTTCCTGGGCCTCCTACTAGACCACCGGGTGTTTGTGGTGAATCCTGGGGGGGAGGGGGGGTAAGTGGAGGGCCTGCTGGTGGGGGGGGGGGGGCTCCAATTGGAATGGTTTCTGGGTTATGTTTCCCCTCTTACATTTTTTTTTAACTCCCTTCCTAAAATGTGTTTTTTCCTATTGTTTTTCATTTTTCCCGAAATGCAACACAATAGAAAATACTGACTGTATTTCCTATTTCATTGCAAATGACTATTAAAATCCGGGATCAGCACGCACAAGGCTGTGCAAAATTGGCAGCCTGGGCGCGCTGAGCCGCGCAGCCTGCCTCCGGTCCCTCCGAGGCCGCTCCGAAATCGGAGCGGCCTCGGAGGGAACTTTCCTTCCACCCCCGGCACCTTCCCCTCCCTTCCCCTACCTAACCCACCCCCCCCCCCCAGCCCTACCTAAACCCCCCCACCTTTGTTGCACAAGTTACGCCTACCCGAGGCAAGCGTAACTTGCGCGCGCCGGGCCAGCCACCGGTGCGCGATTCCCAGGCCTGGGAGTCATTTCAGAGGCCTCGGCCATGCCCCCGAAATGCTCCCGGGCCAGAACCACGCCCATGGCCCTGCCCCCAAATGACGTGCCGCCGCAACACACACCCCCGACACGCCCCCCCCCCTTGAAAGCCCTGGGACTTACGCACGTCCCCGGGCTTGCACGTGCCACCGAGCCTACTCAACATAGGCTCGGCGCATGCAGGGGGAACTTCAGGCAGGTTTTCGGGGGGTACACACGTACCCCTTTGAAAATCTGGCCCATACAGTGCGGCTCACTGCTTCAACAGCAGGGGGGATGAAGAAAAGAGGATTTATATTAAGACAACCAACAAGTGTGGGAGTAGCTTGCTTATGGCGGCGGTTACTACCCCTAACCAATTAGGCTTGATACTTCACTTTTATGCAGCTCCAGCACGGCTCTCTACATCAATGACAGGGGTGGAAGGAAAATTAGAACCAAAAAGTTACTAATAAGGGCCCTGACCTCAGCGGTCAGAGTAACAGATAAGTATGAGAAAAATAACTGTGAAAGCTTGCTGGGCAGACTGGATGGGCCGTATGGTCTTCTGCCGTCACTTCTATGTTTCTATGTGCATGGGGCCAGGCTATTTTATACTATGTGCACAAACGCATATAGCTGCATCCCTGGGTGCGGGTTGATGCATGCACACAAAGTGTACGCCTGTGCGCTGGTTTCAAAGTTACCATCAAAATGTACAAAATTCCTCCAGAAGAAAAGGAATCACATGTGTGACGGCACACCTAGAGATGCGGCAATTTTATAACATGCACACACATATGAAATAGCCTAGGTACATGTATGTGCTTAATTTTGTAAGTGGGTGCGCACAGTAATATAGTTGAATATGAGTCACGCAAGTGGGGGAATTTTATAACAGGTGCATGCCCATGACTTGACCAGTTTCACCAGTTCATCTACTAGTTCACTTAACCTAGAGCTAGGTCCTCCAAACCCCATTGGTTTTTTAGCCTGCTCTCCCCTCCAGTAACCACATACCCTTTAAACTGCTCAGGGATACCTGTATTTGTTTTTTCAACTTACATCTCCTCCATAGCAGAAGCAAACTTATGCAGCACTGGACCTGGGTCTGTAGTCAGGTGCATAGCTACTTGCATGCACAACTCTTGGCCATCCCCCACCCACAACATGCCCCTTTTTTCTCTGATACAAGATATGCGTGCATGGGCACATGTATGTGCATCCCCCCACTTTATTAAATTGGGTGGACATATATGTGCATGTACTAGATGCATACCCATGACCCGATTTTGTTGCGTGCATCTCTTTTAAAATTCACCTCTTACCCCCTCATTTATCAAAAATATGTTACCCAGGTAGAGTGTCCATCAAGCTAGGTTGAGAGAACATTGCACAAATCTCATCTTTGGGTGAGTTTCTTCACTTTGATGGTCATCAAATGTTCACAAGAGAGCACTGTTCTGTTCCTACGTCTCACATTGGATGTCAAAGTGGCCCCTAACCCCCTACACTAATACCTAAACCTCACCTTGAGTTACTAGGTGGGCCTCCCACAGAGATACAAATACTTATTTAGGGTGATGGCATTATGGCTAGACTTTTCTCTCTCTCAAAAACATGGTCCCCCCAGTGGTTGTATGTAGGAAATACCACATTCTGGAACTTATGTGCAAAAAAACCATAAGGTCTTCATAAATTATGATATGTCAGAGAGATTTTAAATTATTCAGAACCAACTTGAAAACATGGCTCTATAAACAAGCTTTTTGTATAGACAAAGAGAAGGAGAAATACAGCTGAGTGAAAAGGTCGCACCAAGCAAATAAGTTGTTTTTAACCTTAAAATATATCATTACATTAAAATTCAAATCAATATTTCTTAAAATACATATAGGTTTAATTTATACACATAGTTTATTATTACGAAAATGTTACCGTACTTGCACATGGTTAACTTGTAAATCTATACCAATCATATTTTACTTTATCGTGCCTCCATGTAAACCGTTGTGATGGTTACCTAACTTAACGACGGTATAGAAGAATTTTGAAATAAATAAATAAATAAATAAAATGTGTATATTGCCTTCCTCAGACAGAAGTTTGACCTGAAGCAGTTCACAATACAATACTCAAATTACAGCATCAAACTAATTTATCAGGAAGAATATAACTCATTCTGTTTGCAATTATTTTTGGAAATAATTTCAGATTAAAATTTATAAAGGAAATTGGCCTACATGAAAGAGGAAATTCAGAGTTTTTATTCCCTCTTAGGCAATACTATAAACAAAGCTAACATACAAGGTTTAGAAAATCAAATTTCTGTAACAGAGCTGTATCTATTGCCCAGTGGCACAATAATTAAATCCATAAAGGTCTTATAATTCTTTACATTACAAGCATCTGGGCCAGGAGCTTTACAAGTTTCACTGGAGTTAATATTTGTTTTCACTTCCTGTAAAGTTATAGATATATATATTTCCAATTGTTCCTCCCCTATTTTAGGAAGATTTAAATTATCATGCCTATGTGCTAAATGTCGATTTGAATGCAATTGCTCACCTGTCAAACCTGAGCTCAAGGCAGCTTACATTTCATTGCAGTAGATATTTATTTCAGTTTGTATCTTCTTCAGCTGAATATAAGGCTTCAAAAACCTATGAAAAATATTACCAATTTACTTATTACAGTTATTCTTCCTATCCATATCATCTGTGAAGACTTTTTACAAATTTGGCTTCCTACCTTATTTTGACAAGATTGGCTAACACATTCCCAGATTTCTTACTATATCAAAATATCTTAACTTTAAATGCAATAAAACAAATTTAAAAAATAGCATATCTTTATAACATATTCTCATTGTCTCTTAGCTGAGTCGTGAAAAAAAAGGGGGCGGGACAATAGTGGGCAGCCGGCCGCATGGTAACGGTGCGGTTTTGCCTGTTGTAGTGCGGCTGCGTTGAACACCATCGCCCCCATAGCACCATGGGAAAGGGTGGTATTTCCCGGGGTGCTGCCGGCGATAAAGTGGAAAACATTATCCCCGGCAGCGCTGCTGGGCCATAACCCCACCCAAATTGATTTTATTTATTTTATTTTATATACCATCGTTCGGTTTCGCCATCAGAACGGTTTACAAAGTATCGATGTTTAACAGAGTGTACAGAAATTCACTTGCTTGTTAATTGCGCCCACACTCTTCCCCTTCCCTTAATTTGTATGGCATTGCCCTGAGAACAGCCCATCACAGAATAAAGAATGACCTTGTTAGTTCTTTGATGCAGCATGTATTTAAAACAGCCAACATGGCCCCATAAATGGCATTATTATTTTTATTAGGCATGATATCTAGTCTATTTTTTTTTTACTGAGATTCCAACTTCAGTATGTTTTTGCTTATATCCTTATTTCTTTTAATCATATATGTAATTATGTCTTCATGTAAGACAGCCTTATTGTTTCCCAAAATAATAAAGGGTTGTTCTTGTGTTCACAATTGTACACCTTTAGGAGTACACGCAATAACCTGCATAATTTTCTGCAGACTTGCAGTAGATCTGAAAGGGCAGAGTTGGGATGGGGATAGGATTTAAGCACAGACTTTGGATTTCCAAAGTCTGTGAGTACATTTAAAAGCAGAAGTTATGCACTGCTGGAAGCAGGTGTTATAAAGGTGATTCAAGAAGTTCTCAGTGGAGACAGACCAGTTGGTCACGGTGAAGAAGCAGAAAGATAATAGCAGCATAATAAGATTGAACAGATCAGATTTGTGGAAAAGCTATAGGAATGCTAAAGTATGCCAAAGGTTAGCCAGAATGCTTAAGTATGTCAAAGGTCAGCATTAAGTTTTTCTTCTGCCTTCTGGGCTCACTTTATAAGAAATCATATGACTTACAACAATGCACTATTATTAGCATATATAAGATAATAGTACTAACCAAATGAAAAATGTTATGTTTACAAAGAAACTAATCCATTGATGTACAAGTTTGGGGGAGAGAGAACCTATTGCACAACCAAATTGCTTCAGCAAGTTACCCCCATGTACGCTTTCTTCGTTTCCTTTAGGACTTGGCCACAGAAGCAGTCCTGTGCTTTTTCCCTTATGTATGCATATCAGGATCCCAGACCATGGAAGTCAGGGATACTGAATCCAATTCCTCTTTTCCCCCTGCTGTCTAAGATGGGAAAGATATTGCAGTTGCATTAAAAGCATCAGAGCATATTGGTTAAGGGTAGTAATCTCCATGCCTTCTGCTAAGGGTAGTAACTGCCGTACCAGCAATGGGATACTGATACATAGACATAAGGGAAAAAGTACTGCTTCTATGGTCAAGTCCTAAAGGAAACGAAGAAAGTGTGCATGGTGTAACTTGCTGGTGCAGAGGTCACTACCCTTAACCAATAATCCTAGATATTTTTAATGCAACTCCAACATGGCTCTCTGCTTCAACAATGAGGGAAAAGAGGAATTGGATTTAGACAGCAATCAATGAGGGCCCCGACTGGGAAACTAATAAGCATGGGGGTAACCAGCACAGAGCAGCAGATACTACAACCCATCAATAAGCCTTGATGCTTTGATGCCACTGCCAACATCACACTCTCTGCTTCGCAGGATGGGGGTGGGGTGTGTGAAAAGGAAAGAGGAATTTGGATTCAGTGACAACCAACATGAGCCATGACTTTTTAGTCTGGGGTACTGATGCCTAGACAATAAGGAAAAAACACAGGACTGCTTCTACAGCCAAGTCCATAAGCAATGCATATCAAGCAAAACTGACTGATGTATGGGGGTAACCAGCCCGGCATGGCAAATACTACCATGGGAAACTTACTGGGCAGACTGGATGGCCCACTGGCCATTTTCTGCCATCATTTCTATGTTTCTTTGCAGTGGGAGGTGCCCACAACAGTGTAACTGTCTGTGTGTAACTTAGGTACACAATAGGAGACTTTACCACTAATTTGCAAAGTGATTTTTGTGCTGGGATAAAGTCTGCCCCTAACACAAACATGGGAATTCCTTTCTTCTCCTCCATCTACTTAAGATGCCTGCAGAAGACTTATCCATAGATGGATTGCTTATGCAGTTAAAATCACTCTCAGATATAACTGGATAATCATGCTTACCAATTCAATATCTAGCTATTTCAAGAAATAAAGAATGAATGTATTAGGAGTGCAGATCATGTATGTTATGGGCTCTCATAAGCACTTGCCTCCATAATAGTATATCTACCTTTCAGATCATGAGCAATACTCTTGGCCGTAATTGGAATCTGCTTATGCATTAATATATCCATATCTGCATGTCAGATGCCAGAAAAAGCAATCCACACATCTACCTACCCATTTTCTATTTAATTTGAAATGTTCCAAATCATTATGGTGCATCTCCTGTGTCAGAGATCGCACGTCAGCTGACTGCCGGCACGCGATTTCTGACACAGCGGCAAATGGCCACTGTGTCAGAGGCCTCTAGCCCCCGCCTCCACCCCGCCCCCTCCCCTTTTTGCAAGCCCTGGGACTTACACGCGTCCCGTGGCTTTACACTCGTCGCAGAACCTTTTTAAAATAGGCCTGGCGTGCGTAAGGCCGGAGGATTTATGCGCATAACCTTTTGAAAATCCGGCCCTTTGTCTTTTTATACCCTGCAAAACATTCATCCATTTTATAGGACTTCCAAGCCCTGCCCCATTCCAAGAAACATATCTTATATATACCTTGCCAGGTTGCCAAACTATAATGATGAAAATAGACCAGAAGATATCATTGGCTATCTGTGCAGAGATCTCTCACCTAATGTAAGATCATGAAAAGTACCACATGAGAGAGTGTACTTCTAGTTATCATAGTCAAACCAGCCATATAAGGTAGTTTCGCGCTAAAAACAAAATCCCACAACAAAATTTCCACTCCAATTTTATAGACCATGTCATGAACAAACCATGGAGTATGACTTAAAAGCATTTTAAATGGGAATTCTTGAAACCAGTCCCATAAAAATTAAATGTCACACCAAACTTTTACTGGTGGTCTATGACAAAATTGGTCATAGAAAATATATATTAACATCTTTGGTTTAGTTATTAGATAATGAAATCAGTGATTTCACAAATTCAGCAGCTTTAACCACACTGTTCGTAAAATACATCTTCCCCACATATGTGACTCAAACATGCGGGGAACCGCAGAGTGAATCCGATGTTCTTTTTAAACAGCACAAATCAGTGCAAATTCCCATCATATTAGAATAATCCTGATATAATAAGAACCAATTGTCCTCATAATGAATCTTGCAACATTTCCAATAAGCATGAATTATTTGGATTTGTTTTCGAAGTTAAGCCCTTTAGCGACCACTACTTTGAGAGAATGCAATTCAGTGATGCACTCTCTCAAAGTAGATGTTTCCTATCCTATTCTCCAGCCCCACTTCCTATAAAAGCCAGCATTCCAGAACATCTCTCGGTTCTTCAGAAGTCACATCCTCAGGGAAACTCACAAAACTCAAGTTATTCTTTTTTGATCAGCTTTCTAAATTGTTGACCTTGCTCTTTAGTTGTTTCACTGTGGATCTGAATGATTGTATTTTCCCCACCATCACATTTGCCCCACCCTCAACATCTGATTTCTCTCCCCCCCCCCCCCCCCCCAGTTCTCTAGCTTACTCCCAGGTTCAGAAATGATGATATTTAACAGTTTCTGCTTTTTGTACACTTCTCAAATTTTACCTGGAATGAAGCCACCACCGCTGTTACCTCAGCTACTAATGCACCATTACCTTTCGATGCCAGGGACTCCGAAGCAACATCTGCCATGTTTGGTTCAGCTCTGTGGGTTCTCTCTTTCCATTTTGTTTGCAGCACGGAGGTCAGGATCTTTTCTGTCTTTATGAAAATATGACTGATTTATCATCCAGACAGGGAAAGTAGTTTAGGGTTAATGATATCAATTTTTACCAGGGCTATGCTGGGGGGAGGGGGGGAGGGGGGGGAGGGGGGGAGTTATTTGTTTTGTTTCCTTTCATGGGGGGGGGAAGAGATAGAGGGGCATTTCATTTCATTTTAAGGCTTTGGTTTTCATTTTTTCTTTTAACAACTAAATATTTAAAAGAGCAACCCCCCCCCCCCACCCCACATTTTATTCCATCTCTAGTTTTTCACAGGGCAGGAGTGATTCACAGTTGCTCCTGCCTCACCGGTGTGGTATTCCAAAATGGTGCCAACTGACACTAAGGGGCGGATTTTAAAAGGAGTGCGAATAGCCTACTTTTGTTTGCGCTCCAGGCGCAAACAAAAGTACGCTGGATTTTAGTAGATACGCGCGGAGCCGCGCGTATCTGCTAAAAACCTGGATCGGCGCGCGCAAGGCTATGGATTTTGTATAGCCGGCGCGCGCCGAGCCGCGCAGCCTACCCCCGTTCCCTCCAAGGCCGCTCCGAAATCGGAGCGGCCTCGGAGGGAATCCTCTAACGCCCTCCCCTCACCTTCCCCTCCCTTCCTCTACCTAACCCACCCGCCCGGCCCTGTGTACACCCCCCCTTACCTTTGTTGGGGGATTTACGCCTCCCGGAGGGAGGCGTAAATCCCCGCGCGCCAGCGGGCCTCCTGCGCGCCGGGCCGCGACCTGGGGGCGGGTACGGAGGGCGCGGCCACGCCCCGGACTGCCCCGGGCCGTAGCCACGCCCCCGTACCCGCCCCCAAAACGCTGTCGACACGCCCCGAAAACGCCGCGACGACCGGGACCGCCCCCGACACGCCCCCCTCGGAGAACCCCGGGACTTACGCGAGTCCCGGGGCTCTGCGCGCGCCGGTAGGCCTATGTAAAATAGGCTTCCCGGCGCGCAGGGCCCTGCTCGCCTAAATCCGCCCGGTTTTGGGCGGATTTAGGCGAGCAGGGCTCTTAAAATCCGCCCCTAAATGTCATAGTGTTACTTTCATTTTGTTTTGAAAATGAAAGGAAGTGAAGTAGAAAGGTAAGGGAACCCCCCCCCAGATTTGCCCCTTACTAGTAGAGTTACCCTTAACTGCTATGGCCTCAGTGGTCTCAACAGACCATGGCTCTGCTAGTGAGGACAGTGTAGAAGGGAATGGTAAGAGATCTGGCACTCCCCAGATGAGGAAAGACTAAAGAGGTTAGGACTTTTCAGCTTGGAGAAGAGATGGCTGAGGGGGGATATGATGGAGATGTTTAAAATCATGAGATGTCTAGAACGGGTAGATGTGAATCGGTTATTTACTCTTTCGGATAGAAGAAAGACTAGGGGGCACTCCATGAAGTTAGCATGGGGCACATTTAAAACTAATCGGAGCAAGTTCTTTTTTACTCAACGCACAATTAAACTCTGGAATTTGTTGCCAGAGGATGTGGTTAGTGCAGTTAGTATAGCTGTGTTTAAAAAAGGATTGGATAACTTCTTGGAGGAGAAGTCCATTACCTGCTATTAAGTTCACTTAGAGAATAGCCACTGCCATTAGCAATGGTAACATGGAATAGACTTAGTTTTTGGGTACTTGCCAGGTTCTTATGGCCTGGATTGGCCACTGTTGGAAACAGGATGCTGGGCTTGATGGACCCTTGGTCTGACCCAGTATGGCATTTTCTTATGTTCTTATGAGAACTGCCGTAGGTTTGATAAAACTACTGAGGCCCATATGAGACAAATTCAGCCAAATGGAGTACCAGCGATTCGGAGTTAGGAGAAGCCAACCTGCTAACCACCGTCTGAGGGATCCACTTCCCCATGGAGTGGTCCTAAAGGGGCTTTTCCGTTCACAGGGAAAGTACCCAGAAAGGTATATTCTCTCCACCGAGGAGAGTCTAGAAAAAGAAGAATTCCTGTCCAGTGAAGGGGAGTGAGGTCCACGGTCAGGGTACCTGGTACTTCCAGGGAGGAAAAGGGTCTTGGGTTTCAAAAGGGAAAATGCTAAGGTACATGAAGTCAGGAAACAGAGTTGTTTAATACTCATCATCTGTCTTGGGAGTTTTGGAGAGGTTTTCACTATGGAAAGATTTTGACTTTGGTGAAAGTTTAAGAAAAGAAGAAACTGGCTTCTGAGGAAGGAGTCTTAAGGAGTTTCTGGTTGGAGAAAATCAGCCAGAAGCTGCTCAGAGTGGAAAAATACTACTGCAATACAAGAGAATTGCCTTATAAACAGGAACTTAGGAGGGTCCAAATGGAAAAGGGCTCCTGTCCATACAGCTGATCTGTTAGAGCAGAGCAATGTATTGCTGCTGAAATTAATTGAGATTTAATTTTTGTGCTGTTTTGGATTTCATGTTATTGTTGGATGCACTAGCCATTAGTGTATCATTATTTTGGACTTTGTTTTTCCTGCCATCAGTGCCACTAAAGAGCTTTCATTTTAAGAACATCAGAATTGTCATACTGGGTCAGACCGAGGGTCCATCAAGCCCAGCATCCTGTTTCCAACAGTGGCCAATCCAGGTCACAAATACCTGGCAGGATCCCCAAAAGTAGATAATAACCAGGGATAAGTAGTCTTTCCCCAGTTCTATCTGGTTAATAATAATTTATGGACTTCTCTTCAGGACCTTGTCCAAAACTTTTTTAAACCCAGCTATGCTAATTGGGTCAGATTTTAAAAGCCCTGCGCGCGTAAATCCAGCTGGATTTACGCGCATATGGGGGTTACACGTGCCGAGCCTATTTTGCATAGGCCCAGCCACGCGCACACGTCCCAGGACTTGAAAAAAGGGGCGGAGCGTGGGCAGTCCGGGGCAGAGCAGGGGCGTGGACAGAGGCCTCCGTAGGGCCTCCAGGCCGGCACGCGCAACTTTAAAAACAAAGGTTGGGGAGGGGGGTTAGGTAGGGCTGGGGGGTGGGTTAGGTAGGGGAAGGGAGGGGAAGGTGGAGGGGGAGGCAGAAGGAAAGTTCCCTCCGAGGCTGCTTTGATTTCGGAGTGGCCTCGGAGGGACCAGGGAAAGCCATCGGGGCTCCCCTAGGGCTCGGCGCGTGCAAGGTGCCCAAGTGTACCCCACCTTGTGCGCTTCGACCCCGGATTTTATAACATGCGCACGGCTGCGCGCGAGTATGTTATAAAATCGGGCATAGATTTGTGTGCGCCGGGTTCTGCGCACACCTCTTAAAATCTGGCTCATTGCCTTTACCACATCCTCTAGCAATGAATTCTAGAGCTTAATTGTGTGTTGAGCAAAACATAATTTTCTACAATTTATTTATTTAATGATATTTATATATCGCTTCACTGATTAAAAATTGCTCAGTGATTTACAACATCATACACATAGCAATACAAATTAAAAACACATTCATAGTAAAAACTAAATAAATTTATTTTAAAATAATTAAAAAGCATTCTAAACAAACTCTAAGTGCTACTTACTAATTTCATGGAGTATGCCCTAGTTTTTTAATTTTTGGAAAGAGTAAATAACCGATTCATATTTAGCCATTTTTTTTATTTTATATTTATGCAATTTACAATAATTTCAAGAACAAAATCTTGTACAGAAAAAGAGAATACCATTCAGTCAATACAGTTACTGTATTAATACACAATATCATCAAACAATAGCCCAAAGAAAATCATTTATAGTATCTCTTCTTTTGAGATCTACAACATAGGGGGGGTGGACCTTTACCAAACCTAAAGGAAAAATAGTACAAGACTATATAAAGATATATCCAGATAATAACAGCGACACTATTACTTATGAGGGATTTTAAGGAGCCTCTACACGAGGTGCTTCGGCTGTTACAGGAATCTTTCCCACTAAGAATTGAGTTAACTGGGGTGGATCAAAGAAAACATAAGAATTTTGTAAATATTTGACCATGCATTTGCATGGAAATTTAAGGAAATATCTTGCCCCAATTAGTAAAACCTGAGGTCTCAAAAGTAGGAATGCTTTCCTCCTCCTCTGTGTCTCACGGGAAAGATCAGGGAAGGCTCTAACTAAAAGTCCAAGAAATCTTTCATTCCTATGTTTCTTACTCAATCTTAATAACCTTTCCCTATCTATCTCTGAGGCAAAAATCACTATCAGAGTTGCAGGAATAGCCATTTCTGTATCCGATGTTTCCAAAATTGCAGTTATATTAAGAGGTTGATCATTCATAGGTGCCAAAGTCTCCAACTCTGCTCCTTGATTTACTGCTTCTGCTCTAGACTTCGATAAATAAAATATCTTCATGATCGATGGAGTTTGATCTTCTGAAATTTTTAATATTTCAAACATATATTTATTAAAAACTTCCCTCGAAGATCTCATTGGTAATTGAGGAAAGTTTATATATCTTAAATTTCGATTTTTTGTGTACTTCTCTAGATTTTCTATCTTTTGAACAATAGTCTTATTATCTTTCATCAACATTGATTGCGTTTGCTGAATCATTTTTATCTCAGTCCGAATAGTAGCAGTTTGTTGTTCCACATCCACATTTGACTTCTCAAACACTTCCAATTTCTTTTCATGCCTTCTTACTTGTTCCGTTACTGGTGTTAACTGTTGTAATATATTAGTTCTCATCTCATTTATGGCTTCCCACAATGTTTCAAAGGAAAAAACAAGTGGTCTTACCATTGATGGTATTCAAAGGGGCTAAACGCTGCCGTTGGCACCGCTCCAGACCTCGCAGAGAAAATATCCTGCACACTTTGGTCGCAGGTTTCTTCCCCTGGATATAGTGCGTCTCTCCTGGCAGCTGGATTAAGTGGTGGAGTCCTCTCCGCGGGACTCAAAGGTGATATTGAGCCTGGCAAAGAGGGGAGCTCACATTCCCCTCCCCCACTCTGCAACGGCTGGTCTCCCGCTACTCTGGCGCTGCATGTGACATAGGCGTCCATCGGGCCGGTCGGAGCACTCGCCAAAGGCTCTGCGGGGTAAGGAGTCCTCAGCTTGCGCTTTCTTCCCATAATCAAAGTAAAATTTTTCACAGGAAAATAAGTTGCTTTTCAGATAAACGAGGACGCTCACACACAACTTCTCATCCAGTGGCCATCTTGGATCCGCCCCCCTCATATTTATCCATTTTATTCCACTCATGATTTTATAGACCTCAGCTCTCTCTTCTCCAAACTGAATAGCTCTAATCTCTTTAGCTTTTTCTCATAAGGATGCCATGCCATTCCCTTTCTCATTTTGGTCTCCCTTCTCTGTACCACATGAAGTTCACTGTTTTTTGGGATGTGGCGACCAGAATAACACATAGTATTCTAGGTGTGGTTTAACCATGGAGAGGCAGAAGTATTATGACATTCTCTGTTTTATTCTTCATTCCTTTCCTAATAATTCCTAACATTGGGGGTCATTTATCAAAATGCGGAAAGGCGTTTTCGCATGCGTTAAGGGCTTATCGCATGTGAAAAGCCCCGTTAACGAGAGAGAGAGAGAGAGAGAGAAAAAACTCACTCCAAGATTATATTTGTGCAAGGTTCTTTCAACCTAGCTTGATGGACTCTCTACCTGGGTAACATCAAGCTAGGTAGAGAGAACACTGCACAAATCCCATCTTTGGGTGAGTTTCCTCTCTCCGTAGGTCATCAAATCTTCACAAGAGACCACTGTTCTGTTCGTACGTCTCACGTTGAATGTCAAAGTGGCCTCTAACCCCCTACACGAATACCTAAACCTCACCTCGAGTTACTAGGTGGGCCTCCCATAGGGATAGAAATTCCTATCTAGGGAGAGGACATTATGGCTAGGCTCTCTCACTCTCTCTCTCATGGCACTTATTGCAAAGTCTGAAAATGTTATCACAATTTGCACTAACTTATCTCTTCACATTTGTAAGTAGCACAAATTGCAATAAACTGTATATTAGCATAAAACACATCCCTTTTGCTATCCATGCAATACTTATCGCATTTTGATACATCCAGGCCATTGTTTGCTTTTTTCATTGCTGCTGCACACCGAATCAAGGATTTCAAGGTATTGTCTATGACGGTACCCAGATAGTTTTCCTGGGTGGTATCTCCTAATATGGAACCTAACATATTGTACTTATAGTGTGGGTTACTTTTCAACATGTGCATCACATTTTACTTGTTCATATTAAATGTTGTCTGCTACTTGTATGCCTAATCTTCAAGTCTTTAAAGGTCATCCTGCAATTTCTTGCAATTTGTTTGTGATTTAACTTGGAATAATTTTGTGTCATCTGCAAATGTGATCACCTCATTCATTCCATTTTCCAGATCATTTATAAATATATTAAAAAGCAAAGTTCCCAGAAAAGATCTCTGAGGCACTCCACTGTTTACCTTTATCCACTGAGAAAACTGATCATTTAATCCTACCCTCTGTTTCCTGTCTTTTAACCAGTTTGCAATCCACAAAAGTACATTGCCTCTTGCTCTGTTACTTTAATTTCCTCAGAGTTTCTCATGGGAATGTTTCCAAATGCCTCCTGAAAATCCAAATCCACTATATCCACCGGCTCACCATTATCCACATGTTTATTAATCCCTTCAAAAGAAAATGTAGCAGATTGGTGATGCAAGAGTTACCATAGGAAAACCCATGTTGGCTGTGTCCCATTAAACCATGTCTATCTATATGATCTGTGATTTTGATTTTTTTAGAATAGTTTCCACAATTTTTCCCGGCACTGAAGTCAGGCTCACGGGCCTATAGTTTCCTGGATCATCCTTGAAGCCATCTTTCGGGGAGGCGGGTTGCCCGAGCCAATTTGGTGTTCAGTGTTATGCTAAATTGTCTGCTGAATTGACAGTGGTCATGTGTTGACCTATGGGGGGCAACTGGGTGCAGTTGTCCCCATATGACTCCTTACTGGGTGGTGGCGGGGGGTCTACTGGCTTGGCTCCTTGCTGGGAAGTGGCGGAGGTCATGAAAATGAGTTTGCTGGCTGGGTGGCTGGTGGTGATCATCTTGTTGGCTGATGGATGGTCGCTGGGAGTTCCTTAAGCTTGTATGTAGGGGGCTCAGGCACCTGGTTGTGTAATATAATAAAGCTGCGGCCTGTTTGATTCCAATCTATTGTCTGTGTGTTTATTGTTGGTAATCTGTAAAAGGGCAGATGTGAGGAGAAATGTATGTCCTGGCTACCCACATTACAAATAACTAAGGAGCTAGCCAATGGGAATGCAAACCATATCTCTAGCTAATGAACTGCTCCCCAATTGACACTTTTTAACTTACTGGTAACATTTTCAGTTAGTGCAATGTGCACTAAGTCCTGTTAGTGCGCACTAACTCCGAAATTAGGGAAACCCGATATAAACACCTCCCAAACTATTTGAAAAACAAAATCAAACAGATAGTGACCTGAAATGAAAATGACATAAAAAAAAATCAGTGCACATCCCTATTGGCTGCTGCCAAATCCAGTCTCATAAAGCTGGTTTTCACCAGTCTTCTAAAGACTAGAAGGTTCGGAGCAAGTCTTGTGTGTGTGTGTGTTTGTTTTGGTGGGGGAGGGGGTGGATAGAGAGTTCCATAATGTTGGAATCAATCCAGCAAAGGTTCTCTTGTATCTGTGGAGCATATAGTATTTGGGGAGTGTACAGCTAGGTGAGCTTGTGTCAAGGAGAGCAGGAAGCGAGTCAGTATGCAAGGGTTTAGAGGTGCTATGAGGTAGGTTTATACTTGACCTTTGAATGAGTTTTGTACGCCAGTGTTAGAAGTTTGAATTTGGTGAAACATAAGCTCTGAGAACTAAATCCATGTCAGTGTTGTTGGATGAGGCCACCCACACATTAAGGCTAATTCAGGCCTGCCTATCAATGGAGAATGCCACCTGCTCTGCCTCTTTATGCAACTGAATTTTAGCCACGTAATGACTTACCAGGGTAAAATTTTGCCAGGGAGATGGGTGGGAAATTCAAATCTCAGAGTTTATCTTGGTAGCTCCAAAAGTTACTTGACAAACCCTTTGAATATTGACTTCCATGTTAATATGTTATTGAATTACTGGCAGAAAATGTTAGAAGGAGGCAGAAGACAGTATACGTCACTAATGGAGGCCATACTAAACAAAATATATTATTTTTACCTTTTCAAGGGCCAGAAAAATTAAAGAAGCTGCATCCATTTAATAGCATGTCTGAAAGAAAATAATAAACATGAAATAGGAAAATGGAAAACAGGAAAACAGGAAATAGGAAGTATAAGTCACATGTAAGAAGGAATTCTAGAATATTCAACAAGCAATTAGCTAAAGAATCCACTAGATGCCACCGTCCCTTATGAGTTGGATTACAGATAATGGTGTGTACTGTACAATCACAGTTACCAGCTAATTGAAGAGTCATTTAAAACTGAATGTTCTAAGAGCATTTAGCCATTTCTTTTTGGCATAGCCATCAAGAAACTCAGACCGGTTGGAACTGTGAGGAGATTCTCTGTTTTGGCACTCATTGTAATCCCAGTTTTTAAACTTATCGAGAGTGAACAAGCTATAAATGAGCATAAAACTGAATATCACCAGACCCTGCCACATAGGGAGGTTCTGGAAAGCATATATTTTACTTATAGGTTTTTAAGAGTATCCAAACTTACCAATAAGAAAAATGTTACGATTATTAGTGATCAATCTATAAATTCTACCTTCTGAAATTCCGAATAGCAATTACTACATTACAAATATTATTTAATTGAGAAAACATAAGCATTGGTAGTTTAAAATAGAGAATATTCATATATTGAAATTTACAATCTAGTGGACTTTTTTTTATAAAAAATAACAGATTGCTAAAAGTTGTTCTAGGATTCCATATTAAAATCATGTGCAATTAATTTTTTACCTAAAACAAATTTTTGACTGACAGTTTCTATGACTGGAAGGTGAGACATTAATTATTAGTTGTACCACAGCAGTAATTGTCAAGCAGCATACAGGTTTAGGTGGGAATTTATTTATTTATTTATTTATAACTTTTATATACCGAGGTTCAATTAACAAGATTAATTATCACTTCGGTTTACATTACAACCAGCAAAATAACATAGACAAAGTCTTGTTTTACAATGAACAGGGAATAATAACCTGGATAAAACAAAGAACAGGGAAGAAATAACCTGGAAAACATAAAATGGGTGAAGCAAGTATAGAGAATAGGGTTTGTATAACTTGGGAATGGTCTTCCAGTCAATGTACATGTTGATCAATAATATGTACGTCATGTTATAAACCATTGCAATCTTTTATTTGGAATGACAGTATATAAAATGGCTAAATAAATAAAATACATATAAGCAGAAAGACAGTAGGAAGTGGTAATGATTATTTGTAATTAACTCTTAAGCTTGGGATTAACTGCCAGCTTTCACCACCCATATAAATCTTCTATAACAATATAGAAGCTATAAGTAGAGACTGCAAACTCATGTTAAGTGTATGTTCAAGTAACCATAAGCAGAAAGGCAATCATTCTCTCTTATCACTGAGCTGGCAAATTCATTTTTATTCTGAATTAAAGAAAAAACAATAGAATGTCATTCATTTGCCTCTGGAATATTGCTTGTGGAAGCAAATATTATATATGTGAACTGGGCCACCAATAACACTGAGGAAATATTCTACCGCAGGTGCACTGAGAAATTAGTGATATGTTTTATATCAAATATTCTATTTTTCATGAACTTCACAGTATAAGAAGAGATGTTCTTCTATTAAACTGTATCAGAACATGAGAAAATCATAGCATATATTATTTGTGATAATTGTGGGTGGATCCTTGGGCCGGTGGCAGATGATCATGCCCACGGGGAAGATCCCGAGAGGTACCACCGGTCAGGCTCAGAGTTGGAAGACAGACACACACAGTTCTTTTATTAAACAGTATATTGAACTACCAGAGGTGGCAGTAGTGAGCTGGAAGAGCCTGGCTGGGCTGTAGTCCCTCAGGCACTGGAACAGCGATCCCAGGCTGGCTGAGCTGTAGAGAAACTGAGGTAGTGAGTAGGCAGAGTATGCAGAGTTCAGGAACAGAACCTTGATGGTAACACTCACACAATAGTCCCTTGGAACAGCCCAGGAGATGGAATGAAGTAGGCCCTTGAGGAGCGAGTATCTGGTTCCAGGGAAAGCTCTGAGAGAGAGATGTAAACTCACTGGTGTTGTAGGCAGCGGTGACTTCCTGGCAGAAGTTATATTCAGTAGCAGGTCCGGGAACGTGGGCCCTCGATGAGCAAATACTGGTTCCAAACTGCGACCTGAAAAGCAAGAGAGAGAGCGAGGCCCCCGAGGAGCGGGTACCCCTGGTAAAGTCCGAGGAGGCAGAGTAGCAAGGTAAGCAGAGAGCGAATCCCATCCGCAGTGATACCTGGAGGCAGCTAGGTAGGAAATCCTTTGCTAACTCGATTAGCTAGCAAAACAAGAGATCTTAAATATCTGGCAAAGATGACGTCATCTCAGGGGGACGCCCCTGAGGTTCGCGCCACAGCTGGTACTTGAGTCGGGGCCGTGCCGAGCGCGCGCCCTTAGGCCTCAGGAGAACATGGCGGAATGCAGCGTCTAGCCGGTCCGGGAACGCTGGAGGAGGTCGGCAAGTTGACGCCGCGGCAGCCAAACTTACATCAACCAAAGAGGGAGTAGCCAAAGAGGTGAGGTGGGCGGAGTGGAGATGTCGGGCAGCGACGGTCGCAACAGCAGATGCCTGATGCATGGAAATAAGTTCAAGCATGGAAGAAAGGGAACCTGAAGGCTGATAAACATCCAAATCTGTTTCTTGTAGTTGTATATTGGCCTCTCTAAGCTCTGAAAGGGGTTGGACTTTTCTTCTACAATTCACATAGCTCGGTGATGACAGTAGCAGAACTGAGATCAAATTTATTTATTTACTTATTTATTTACATTCTTTTAATATACCGATACTCAAGACAAAGTCTTATCGTACCGGTTTACAGTATAACCAGGGGAAACCAATAACTAGAAGAACTAAAGAAAGTTACAATGAACAGGGATTACAATACAGGACAATTGAAAGAGGAAGAATTAGTTTAACAAAGCTCTCCTAAGAGTAAAGCGAACTAGTAAACCATTGATTAGCATGGACAATTAATTTGGTGGCTGATTTAACTGAGTGGTTCAAGCATAACAGTTCCTTTTGATAATAGTTGGGGAGTGATTTGTCAGGGGAAGACTTGAGAGAACAGCCAGGTTTTCAGTTTCTTTCTAAAGGAGAGCAGACATTGTTCCTGGCGAAGCTCTGCGGGAAGTGTGTTCCATAGCTGCGGTCCTGCGGTGGACAGTGCTCGTTTTTGGAGGGACTTGTGAATGAAGGATTTATAAGGGGGCACCTGGAGAGTTCCTTTGTGTGCGGATCTAATCGGCCTGTTGGAAGTATGGAGTTCGAGTGGGATTGTGAGTTGGAGTGAGGTATAATGATAGATGGTTTTATGGATGATGGTCAGAGTCTTGAACAGTATTCTATAGTGGATGGGAAGCCAGTGTAGGTTTTTTAGTATCGGTGTGATGTGGTCTTTACGTCGAGAATTTGTGAGGATCCTGGCTGCAGCATTTTGCAGCATCTGTAGAGGTTTAGTTGTGGAGGCGGGCAGGCCGAGCATTAGCATGTGTACATAATTTTCTGTACTTAGGGCCAGGGCAACAAGAACACTTAGACTCAGTAAAAGGTATAAAGTAAATTTTATTTGTCATTATAAGTGTTCCTGGGAGATGCTGTATACTGGGTGCCCTTTGTCTTTCAAAATAACCAGCATCTCATCTAATACAGGAAGTGAACCTTCTTTTATAGTTAAACATACAGTATTGCCGAACCTTCTAGAATTACGTGACTGCCCAAAGACTCATTTACAGAGACACATCATGCTGTTCACATGACAACCTATCCCTGAACTGCCCTGACAGGTTTTTCAGGTGTAGCTCATTTGCCATCACTTTCCAGATACTCCTTCTGTCCTGTAGATGATCTTGTCCAGTGAGGGTTCAACAGAATAGTGCCTGAAGCTACCGCTGTTGGTTTCTTCTGATCTTCCTTTGATCTTCTGTGTTGTGTAAACAGGTAGTAGGTCTGTGTTCTGAATAGACAGTAGGCCTGAATTCTGTTGCTGGTGCAAGGACTTTAATTAAAGCTGTCTTCGTTCACCTGGCTCCTGTTAGTAGAGATAGGCATCTGTGAATCACAAGCTTGTATGTTGGTTTCGTGAGAACCAAGCTTCCTTGTATTATGAGTTAAATATTGCCATTGATGCCCACCTGGCCTTTAATTATAGGCTTTGCAGAGCCTACAAGTTTCCCAGATCTTTCACCTTCTTTGAGTCTGAGATGGTCAGAAATTCACTATATTTCAGCAGTGTCAGTGTGAATCAGTCAGCGAGGAGTCTGGGACTGGCTGAATGAGCCAAAGTTCTGAACCAGAGTTCTGAATTATATCATTGTCCCTCTTGTGACACCTTCAATGGTTAAGGTGGCACACCCAAGTACCAGAGGTGAAGGCAGACCAATGAAAAGTGACTATGGCAAATGAGCTAAATATGTAAGCTAACAACTAACCTTGTGTATATGTTATCCCTCTAGATTCCCCCTTAAAGTAAATGAAACTCATAGGCAGACATGTACTCATGAATTGACAAATAATAAACACCACATGTTGCAGTAGTCGATCTTTGAAAATAGTATGGCTTGGAGAACTGAACGGTAATCATGAAAGTGCAGGAGAGGTCTTAGCTGTTTTAGAACATGTAGCTTATAGAAGCATTCCTTTGTGGTGTTGTGAATGAATATTTTGAAGTTCATTCTGGTGTCCAGAATAGCACCAAGGTCTCTCACTTGAGATGTTGATGGTAAGATTGGGTTGCAGACGAGGGGGTTGTTATCATTATGAGTGATGACGAGGATTTCAGTTTTGGAAGTATTAAGAACCAGGTTAAGACTAGAGAGTAGGCGGTTGATGGAGTGAAGGCAGCTGTTCCAGAAGTTTAGGGTGCTGGAGAGGGGGTCCGTGATGGGGATTAAGATCTGTACGTCATCAGCGTAGATAAAGTGCGTAAGGTTGAGACTTTCTAGTAGCTGGCATAGAGGTCGCAGATAGATATTAAACAGGGTAGGGGATAAAGAGGAACCCTGGGGAACTCCTTGATTAGAGAGGACGGGGTGGGATTCTTTATCATTTATTCTGACTTTGTAGTGCCGGCTGTTGAGGAAGGATTTGAACCATATGAGTGCAGATCCTGTGATACCGATTTCTGCTAGCCAGTTGATGAGGATTGAATGATTTACTGTATCGAACGCTGCTGAGATGTCGAGAAGAGCCAGAAGGTAAGATTGGCCTTTGTCAAGAGCCATCAGGATTTTGTCTGTTAATGAGAGTAAGAGTGATTTACTCTGTGAAATAATTCAGACTAATGGCGTCTGCGCTCATGTAACCTCATGCACTTGGCAAAGCACCTTCCCTTTCCCTTTGAAAAAACTTTTCGGTTGTTAAATACAGTACAGAGTTTGCATGTTCATAAAACAGTAAGAGGTCCGTATTCATCTACTGGCCAGCTAAGAAAGTTAGTTGGATAAACTTATCCAGCTAACAACTGAGATTCAGTTTCAAGGCTGTGCTGTCAAATATACCTGCCTATCTTAAAGTTTGCGGATAGGTTTATCCAGCTAAAAGCGTCATTTGTCAAAATGCATTAGGGCCCTGACGCCTGTGATAATGTCATAACACATGCGTTATTTCTCGCATTGCAAGATGTGTATGCAAATTTTGAAAGTTTAGTCAAAGGGGAAGAGTTTGGGCAGAGTTTATAAAAATGAGGGGTGTTTAATGCGTGCGATAGCATAACACACGTTACCATATGTTTTAAGACCGGAAATAACTATACCATTTTTCCTGACGTTATGCTGTGCTCTCTCTCACCAGGAGCAGCCCAAAATATGGAAAGGCCTGTCTGGGCACTTCTCAGCCTGCGATGTGAAAATATTGCATGGTATGATAAATATAACGTGTGATGCAGTAAAATACCTATGCGAGCAGGGTGCTATCGCCATCGCGAACCCCATTTTATAACAACCACATCCCATCATACCACTTCCTACTCCATATCCATTCACACCTCCATGCATACTGCCCACCTCAAACCCCCCCACCCAGGAGACCGAGCTTACACTTCAAGGGCATAGGATACACTGTACATGTAGTACGGGGACTAGTGCCAATCTAATGTGTGACCAGCAGCGGTCAAGCTATTTGGCATGTCTTGAGGCAAAAGACCAAAATATACGCCCCCAACAGGTTTACGGTGTCCAGCAACAAAGTCCAACTTTTCCAATTGCATGAGCAATGCCATCCTCTGATACCAGGCCATGATAGGCGGTTGAGCAGTCAGCTCCACCCACACCGAAAGGATGGTGCGGCAAGCCATCAAAACAGCGCAGTAGCCAAATCTATCTAGAGAAGGGCGATGAGAGTGGGTGCCATGTAGAAGAATCGCACCACCTTTTGTGACCGGTGTGCCCGTGCATTTGTCAATGACTGCCAACACTGCGGACCAGAATCCGTCCAGGGTGGAGCAGTCCATCAAGCGGTGCAAGAGGTGTCCTATCCCAGCCTCGCATTTTATACAGAGTGACAATGCTGTTCATTTCATGCGAAACCGGCACACATCATCGCAGATAGTATGGTGCAGAATGTGGAACTGTAGCTCCCTCAATCCTTGGTCCAGGATATGAGAATATGTTGTTTTGAAACAGGTTGCAAGGGTTCTGGCTGTCAACGGATATCCTAACAAGTTCGTCTAATATCCAGCTAGTACGTCCAAGTGCCGGTGGAGGCGGAAACTTGCCCAGTTTGCTCCAGCCAGCAATTTTATTTGCGAAACACGCGGTATCAAACATAAATAGTTGCAAACGAGTGTTCCAAAGTGATGATTTCAGCCGTCCAATGAAACCCCTGAAAGTAATGCCGGGCTTGTAAGTAGGCAAAGAATTGATGAGGGGAGAGCTTAAAGATGTGTAGCAAAGATTGGAATGTTCGTATGGCGTGTGCCTCCTCTTCGTACAGATGAAACAGAAAGACAATACCCTTCTGGGCCCAGTTCTTAAAGACGAGGCTACAGTCCTGCCCTGGGGGAAAATCTGCATTGCCAGTAGGAAGTAACAAGGACATCGTACCCTGCAGTCCTCGGGCGGCATGTAGCCACCACCAAGCTTTAAAGTAGGGATAAAGTAGTATCCTGGGAAAGTCCAAGGTGCGCAGTAGTGCCGGGGTGGCTTGCAGAAGGGACAGTGGCGACCGGGGGGCCGTCATAGATGCAAGAAAACCTGTTTCACAATAGACATAGGTATCGGTGAGCCACTCCCCCACAAAGTGCAACTGGCAGGCAGCATTGTATAGTCTGAAATCAGGAAGGCCCAGGCTGCCCATCTTCCTGGAACTCTCCAAGATGGCATGGTATCCAATCTCTTTTACCCATCCAAAGAAACCGGGTTAGGGCTGTTTTCAATTGTTGCAGATCCCGGGCCCTAAGCCAGTAAGGTAGCATGTAAAGGAGTTTAGGGACGATAACCATTTTTACCAAAGCACAGTGACCAAACAGTGATAACAGGAGGGAGTGCCACGCTGCAAGCTGCCATCTCAGTGAGGCCAGTGTCTCTCGAATATTCACAGCATATAAACACTTGATATCCTGGGGGACCCACTGTTTGTGAACCCCTAAAAATGTTAATAAAAATTATTAAAAAAAAAAAATATATAGCATATGTTGCGGTATCTCAAAAATTACCCTAACCATGCCCTCTTTTTTTTTTTTTTTTTTTTTATCGTGGGCATCAATCATGCGAAATTTATAGCAAAATGATTAATCTAGGATCTGGGTCCAAGTTTGAGATGGCTCTTCAGATGTCAAAATTATCCAGCTATCTTAGCCAGATAATGCTGAAAATCAAAGTTATCTGACTAACTTAACCTGATAATGGCATTCCACCCAGAATGTTCTTAACATAACTGGATAAGAAGTTATCCCAGAGGTGGTCAGACTGGCAGATTTTAAATCTCAGTGTCTGGATAAGTGTCAAATTTAGCCGGACAAACACACTGAATATGGACCTCCAATAGAGTATATGCATGCATAGGCAAAGTGTTCACAGCAAAAGTTTAAGTGATTAAAAACATAACTGAACTGATGCAAGCCAGATACATTTTTAGTAATGAATATAAATTGTGAATTTATGACTAGCTAACATGTTGCATCTCCCTCTCTCAGAAGAATGAATCACTTGTATTTTGTTTGTAAATTGATATTTTTCTTGCAGAAGAAAACAACACAAGGTGGAGCATGCAGGCTTAACATAATTAACAAGAAATAAAGCTTCCAAGTCTAATTTTTAGCATATTAAGATAAATAAGGCTTTTTTAAATTTACTGTCAAGGATTTTCTTTAAATCACAGAATTAATGTAGGAAATATGCTTCTTACTAATTTAAAATGCTAAAAATCCTTGAACTATTGGAGCTTTTAACAGATGTTAATGATTTTTATAAGTTTGCAGAGATGATAGAGACCTGTTGCGGTATGAAAAACAAAATACAGTGAGCTGATGTCCTCTTCCTTTACATGATAAAGTAACTCTTATTTATGCTAGCATTTAGACAATATGCAGGTTTAGGTGGAACACTTGTTCCAGCAGACAGAGCAG